>NC_079380.1:13735735-13978489 GCF_021018895.1 Seriola aureovittata | reverse complement strand
TAGTCCTGACAACATTGTTAATTTGTTTGTCAAACCTCAGATGACTGTCAAAGGTCACTCCCAGATTTCTGACCGTTGGACTGAGCTTTGAAGACAAGGTGCCAAAGCCAGCCGTCACAGTATCCCCAAACACAATACATTCAGTTTTATCATCATTTAGATGAAGAAAATTTTGTGCCAACCACTCCTTAATGTCAGCAATACAGTCAAACAGAGAACATTGTGCACTGTTACTATTAGGCTTCACTGGCAGGTAGATTTGTAAATCGTCTGCATAAAAGTGAAACGAAAGGTTGTGCCTGGCTATAATTGACCCAAGTGGTAGCATGTACAATGAGAAGAGTAAAGGGCCAATAATAGATCCTTGTGGGACTCCAGAACAGAGGGGAGCGCTGGAAGAGGAAAGGTCACCAACCATAACGGAGAAGGTTCTACTGGACAAGTAAGACGAAAACCACTTCAATGCAGTGCCGTGGATGCCAACATAGTTACTGAGACGTGACAGGAGGACTGCATGGTCCACCGTGTCAAATGCTGCTGTGAGATCAAGCAGCACCAAGACAGCAGGGCACTTGGCATCCACAGACAGAGCAATGTCGTTGTGCACCTTTAACAGTGCAGACTCGGTGCTGTGCCGAGCCCTAAACCCAGATTGAAACTTCTCAAGAACAGAATTATCCTCAAGAAAGGACTTTAATTGTATAAAAACAACTTTTTCTAAAACCTTAGAAAGAAAGGGCAGATTGGAAACAGGTCTAAAGTTTGATAAAACTGAGGGGTCAAGATTAGGCTTTTTAAGAAGGGGCCTGACCACAGCATGTTTAAAGGCAGCTGGGACAGTTCCTAATCCAAGGCAGGAATTAATTAAAACCATGAGACTGGGCCCCACAGTATTAAAAACCATTTTCAACAATTTGGCCGGGACAATATCCACTGGGCAATTTGTAGGTTTCAGAGATTTCACAACGTCACAGAGAGAAGAAAAGGAAACCAGCTCAAACTGATCAAACACGGCAGAATGAGCTGGGGCAACAGGTAGCTAAAGAAACAAGCAGATCTGAATAGCATGTAAATGACTGAAACACCAGCAACTGGAAATAAGACAATATGTTTACTGCAGCACAGCAATAAAAGCCCTGTTTAGAAATGAAGGGATTCTGTCCACTGAAATGCCAGGGGGCTTTTAATTTGAAATGGTTAAAGGATTTACAGAATTTGTATTAACATGTACTGCAGTAACTTATACATAGTAAACTGGAGCTAATGTAAATGAGGCTTTTATAGATATGACCAACTATACATATCAGACAGATGGAGTTAGAGAGAAAAGCGTCTTTCTAATACAAACTTACAAACCTAATCTAGGGTTTTCATATCTTTGTGACTATCACTACAAAGACATCTTACATTTGTAATCATCAGGTCAGTCAGTTGGAGCGACAGATGCAGGATCAGCTTTGTGACACAAGAAGGTGGCTACATGATGCAAACATCCCCAATGTCATAAATTCTATTGCTTCACTGAGATCATGGACCAAGTGTACAGGATGTTTTAGAACATCAGTTTCTCTTATTGTTGCTGACCAAACCTTCTTTTCATCAAGGAACTTCTCATTTTCGCAGCCATCTGTGTCTAGTTAGCTTCAGTGCTTTCACTTCTCTCTATCTATTTTAATAACTATTTAATACTTCTATTCATCTTTCAAACATTATCATTACACTTTCTTAAACATTATTATTAACAGGTTCTTAAAATGAATCAACACAATCATTAAGTCTAATTTTGCACATATAACTCATTATTCAATTTTATTAAATATAACTCAACACAATCAAGAAACAGATCATAATTTCCATGGATATTTAATAATTAAATGACCGAGGTTACGCACATATATTTCTTTCTGATTAAACATTTTTCTATTTAACCTCCATGTTTGCTCTTTCTCTAGGCTATTGATCTTTTGTTGATGGCAGGTCAGGTATCAGAGATATGCAGGTCAAGTTTGGGTTCTTCTACAGAGAAGGGAGAACTGTGAGGGAGAACAGAATTGCTGAACAGAGCAGCTTTTATATCATTTTACAATGACAAAGAAATTACATGCAGCACTTTATATTCAAAAAAGAACCTTATTGAGCTTTATCGTACAGTATACTATATGAAAAAAATTTGCATTTAGAGTCAGTGCAGATTACGTTTAAAGTAAGAATGAAAAACAATTCAATACAAGATCATTATGTAAAAAGCCTAAATTTTATGTGACACCTCGTATTCAAGCTTCAAGGTTTAATTTAAACAATCATAAAATCAGCGGCACTCCTCTCCCAGTCAACCAACACTAAAGTCATATAATAAAATCATGACAGTAAAACATGAAAATGTGTTATATAAAGACTGTTCAATCATTAAAAAACAAAACCTTTGGGGCATCATAGTGGCCTGGCGGCATAGACATGTACCATGTAAACCACAATGTTCCTGGATGGAATCAGATTGTGGACCTCTGCATATCAGCCACCTGCCTCAGTTAATGACAAAAATGTCCTACCAAAAAAATATGTAATCTCTGCATGTAATCTGCAAATAAATAAATAAATAAATAAATAAATAAATAAAGTCAAAGTACACAACAAATAAGACTCAAAGAAAACAAGAATAAAAACTTGAACATGGTTGGGAACCAATCCCGAGACCTCATGCCTGCAGGGACATTCAGTGGGTCATCAGGCCTCTGCTGCTTCTCTCCACTGAGCAAACCTGAAACATCCACCAGAGAGATTAACAGCAGAGTCGTGACATTGAACAGTGATAACAAATCACATCAACCATTACTGAACATTTGTCCTACAAATGTGAGGACAGCTGCGCACACTGGAACACAAACTCCTACCATCTGTTTGAACGCTCGGTTTGGATAAACAACGTACCTGCGGAAGTCACAGACTCGGAGCAGCGGATGGGCCGGGTGGATCAGAGCTAGAGTAATTCAGATTCAGAATAATAAGAATAATTCAGAATAAAAACATCTCATAATCCACAGCCTTTAGAAAACATTATGGAGACATTTTGACAAAAGTTTTACCCAAGTAGTGACATTTCTTCATCTGGGCTGCCGATCACTTCATTGTGGTGTCTCTTCACCAGGTCAAGCTCTGCTGCAACATCTAAAATAAAAATACAAACAAAATTTGTAAAATAAAAGCCTTATTGGAAATCTGTTGATTTATTAATTTCAGTGATATATTTACAAATTTCTCAGTGATCTAAACAAATGCTTTTAATTTGATATGTTCTCTACCTGGGATTGAGTAATCATCTGTCTTGAGTGACAACTCAATTGATTCCTTCAGGGTTTTCTCCAGTTCTTCCAGGAAATACTTCTAAAGCAGCATCAAAATCACTCATTACTTATCACACACACAGGCAAATATTCTGTTCAACAATTATTAAATCACACAATTAACTGTTTCCAGATAACCCCGAATAGGTTTTGTGTTTCTGCCTATAATAGTATCAATGATTGCACAGTTATGACAATGACTGCAGTGTTTCAGCAGTAAAAGCAGGTTTCAGAATGATGTATATTCCACTTGAATATAGAAAAAGCCTTCATGTAGATGATGACCTAGAATCATGGATAAAGATAAACATGTACAGCACAACATATTTTACTATATCATTCTGTTTCATATAAAACATATAACAAACCTTCAAGTCATTCAGTTGCATCAACATATCAGCTTTAGCCTGATCAAACATGATGTTCTTTGACTCATGTACATGCTTCTCAATGGTTTCCCTCATCTTCTCCAGTGAGCCCTTTCCACTACATTCTGCTGCTTCTACAATAAAAGAGGAAACTGTTGTCAAACATGATGTTTCTGCACAAACATGATGAATGGATGAGTGAATGAATGTGTATCATCATAGTGACACTTTGTATATATCATGATCTTCTTTATTACTTTTATAGCAGTCACGCATGTTTGCCTCGATTGTCCCTGTCAGACTGCTGTAGATTGTTTTCTTACAATCCCGGATTTTTTTGTTGAGTTTCATCTTAATCTTTTCCTCCTTAAAGAGAGAACACAGAGTATAGGGCAACATATTTTATACATATATATGCCGTATTGGAATATGGAATATAGGACAATAATATTAACATAACATAATATTAACATGTTTTACCTCTGTCTGGAGAAAAGTCAGGTGCAGTTCGGCCTCTTTGTACTTTTGTATCAGCCTCTCTGTGTCAAGTGAAAACGCACTGATGGCTCCATAGAATGGTCCACATATTCCTTCATTTCTGAAACATGTAAACAAATATATTATGTATAATTTGTATAAATATGCTGTCTTTGATGATTCTCAGTCATCCAGATAAGGGAATCTCGCAGGAAACTGGACTTGCTTGAGGTTCTTAAAAACATGTCACCTCTCATCCGATAGGTTCCTGAAGAAGCTCCTCCTAAAGGCTTCTGAAAAAGCCTTTCAGGTGAAAGGTGAAACATCTTTAAGAACCTCAAGCACGTCCAGTTGTCCAGCTTAGGTATAAATACGTTATATTACATTATAATGTGAGGCAGAATTTCTTCATTCTAGACATTTTGCATAGTTTGCAAATGGGCCAACAAAGGGTTTTATATCCTCATTAAGTAATTTCTTACGGGAAGGTCTTCCTGAATTCCTCATCGATGCTGTCAGTCAGACATGAACTTAACTTCTCATTGATGTTTATTTGTCTCTGTTTTTTTGGTTTGTAGGTGCCATTGTTCTGAACTACACACTTCAATATCTTGTGAAAACTGCTACCTACTGCCCCTGTCTGACCTGGAGCCTTTCTCTGAAACAAAACAGAAATAACATCTTTAAAGACATTTTCATATGAAGTGCAAAATCATAATCATCATGATGAAAGTGTAATTAAAATACATACAGGATGTAAGATGGAGTTCAACTTTGCTTCACATGAACGTTTTGAATTTTCAACCCCCTCAGTAAGGCACTTTTCAAAAGCCTCAGAAGCCTCTTCCATGGGTTTTCTGACTTTTTCAAGTTCCTGCCTCATGTTTTCTTCAAGTTCTGTGCACACCTCTTTCTTTTTTCCAGCCTGAAATCAAACACACATTTACTCATGAAATCTTGTTGGTCTTGAGTATGAACACCCTTTAATTGCTGTGTTTATATGGCCTCTCTGAAGTAACCCAACTTCAGTAAATCAACAACCTTGACAGATACATTTTCTTAGGGGTGACATTACATGTAGACCCTTCCAGTATTTAATTGGCATTAAGATGTAGGTACTCCATTAGTCAGTAATGACTCCATTAGTCCATGTGTTCACTGCATTTGAGTGTAATTTACTTATTTACTAAGAATATTATTATTTTCTGGGAACATTAATAACAATTCAGATGATTAAACACAATGAAAGAGGTTTTATTACTTGATCTTACCACTTCCCTGCATCTCGCCCCTTGAATCAGAGAGAGAATCCCATAAGCTCCAGACACATAGTTTAATGTCACTGAGTGACAGTCATTGAGCTTTTGCAGAAATTCCTGCAGTTTGGGTATTTCTGTAAAAAAAATGCAATTTACACTTTACATACTTACATCACATACTTTTAGACTCATGTCGACTGTTAGTCATTTCTGTATAAATGTAAGTGATTAAAATAAACTAAAACAAAATATGTATTGGAGCTATACATTTTCTGTCATGGCGACTTCACCTACCAGTTTCATCTGGCTGTAGATATTTTCTTTTCAGAAACTCTTTGGAGCTCACTGTGAATACTTTGAAACACTCATCACTGAAGTGTTTCTGAAGAGGAGAAAAGGGTTTTGATTTTAACATAGACTTGTAGACAATCTTTTAGATTTTCTGTCAGTCTATATAACTCACCTTAATCTTTTTTTCTTTTCTGAATTGTGTCATCACTGTTTCCTTGGCTTTCATGTTTCTCTTGAATATGAGAGCAGGAACAGCAGCTGCTGAACTATGAAAAAATATTTGTATCAAGTGGCACCTCATACAGTGTCTGGAGCATTGAAACCTGTAATTCTAACATTCATTGTTACGTTTTTACGTACAGTCATCTTCTTTCCTCTCAGTATAAAAGTCAAATGACCTTTCTTTAAACTTGTACCTGTCACTGACCGTTTATAATGAAAAGTGCAACACTCTACATTACAAGGTTTGTGATTTCCTGGTAAGTTTCCAGAAATAAATTTTTTTTTAGTTTGGTTAGCTCTGTTGAATTTATAAACAGTTGTTGATTTCTAGAGGAATTTCACTAAAAGAACTCACCAAGTGACTATTTATTATTCATTTATCAATGTATGTTGAATTCATTTTTTACCTGTAGATAAATATCCCTTGCTGTAAATTTTTTTATTTTCAGCTGACTTTCTGTGCGCTGACTAAAATACTCCATAGGTTAAACAGTTATTTGGAAATAATTAAATGGAGGGATATGAATTGAAGAGTTTCTCCATTTCCCCATAACAGCACCAAAGTATAAAACTACATAGTACTTCACATGAAGCTTCCAACAAATTTATAGTTCTCTTTCTGAGAGATCACAGAAAGCTTTATGTTATGTAGCAGTTAGCCAATAAGACAAGAAATGTGATGACAAAGATGGATTTTTACTGTGTGGATCAAAAACTGTATTCTCCCTCCTATTTTCCTAAAAACAAATCTAAATTCAGCAGAGTTCAGAGAGCCATAAAAAAAAATGCAGAGGCACAAAGTCAGTACAGGTCAGTACAGACCAGTGTCACACAGTGGCTTTCACAGATAGGCAAACGGAGTTGAAGAAGTATTTGGATTATTCTTCTGAATTGACACTAAAGATATCAAATGTGCAGGATGCAGGAAAAACATCTAAAAACAATAACACACTCCAGCAACAATGCAGAATCCTGTATTTTCCCGCCTCTGTCTTGTTAATCTTTCTTGGCTCATAGTCTGGAGAGTAGTTGGGAAGCACAGGGGAGAGGCGGGAACTTCAGTCTTGAGGAGTTGCATCTGTAGCTGTAGTTGTAGCACAAATAGCCAAAGTGCACTACATTGCACTGTACCTTCTGGTCACTAACAATCTAACTCTGCTCTGGTAGCCAGCCTCACCACTCTCTCTCTATCACTTTCTCTCTCTGTCGCTATGCACACAACCTTGTACTGAGGAGCTGCACTACTTGTGTAACAATATTCCGTCTCAAACTTACTGCAGATCTTGCACAGATCAGTGTCATTTGCTGGTTTACATGCTACTGCCGCTGAAGTTTACTTTCCACGCGTCTGCACATGTGTGTAATGCGTCCAATATGACAACTGATCTCAGAATGGTAGAAGCAGCTTTTGCTTGAGTTCTTGGCCACAACATGCATCATCACTGTCTTATTTGGATGTTATATTTAACTATGTACTTTTAGTGTTGTAAATTGATTACTTACTCATCTGAATTTTCAATATGATCAGACTTGGTGCAGATAAAGTGAATCTGCTGACACTCGCCACCATTTCCCATGAGGCTACTGGCGTCCTGCAGGATCTCCCAGGGTTCTTTCTCTGATGCTGCTCGATTAATGTCAGTGACAATCCACATAGTAGAACAACTTCCAACAATCTGAAGAGGCATGACAGCAAGTTAATTAGGAATGATTCATTTTATTATCAGTGCTTTTTAATAGCATGATGTCATTTCCAGATAAGACTGTAATACATTGTAAACCACGTGAAAAAATTACCTCTTTCCACATTTTATCTCTGCTCTTGTTACGGTCCCCATTTCCAGGAAGATCCACAAGTGTAACATGCTGGAGAAGATTTTTTTTAGGCACCCTGACAGTCACACACTTCACTAGTGGCCAGTACCACCTCTTTACTTCTATATCTTCTCCTTCTTCTAAGTCGCTTCTTGTGTATTTGACAAGTTTTGAAGAGAGCTCTCCAGCCTGTGATGAATAATAAAATAAAGTAAAACAATGCAAGGTGATTTTATTTCTATGCACATTCATGGTGCTTTACAAATTGCATTAAAAAAACAGGATAAGATAAAAGAGACAACTAAAAAACACTATCAATTAAAGCAAAAACAAAGGCAAAACATTCAAGTTAGATCAATAAACAGTTTACCAGAAGTGGAGACGGAACAAAATTTTTGGGTGATGATGAACAATTCGTTTTTAAGTTTAGATGTAAACATGATCGGATTTTGACAGGAGGTTATTTCACGTATGTGTATCATGGTGGCATAATGCATCTTAACCATTTGCGTGTTGACCTGAGACAGGTCAACACCAAGTGTTCTTGAAGGTTCATATTAAGCATGTAAAAAACATAATTAGGTCCTAGCTCTGTTTTTTATAAAACTGCAAACTGCATTTTGAACAAATTTTAGTTCCATACATGTTTTTTTTAAGTAGAACAAAGAAAAAATATTTGCAATAGTTAAACCTGCTTAAGATGAATGCATGGGGCAACTTTTCAAGATCCAATAAGATGTATTTTTCAGATGATAAAAGGCTAACACTATAAATGATTTAATATAACTGTTAAACCTTGGACACCCAAACTTCTGACCTGTTTTATTGTTAAAGAGACAAGGTGCATATATGTATGATTTGATCTAGTCTTACTTACTGATTCACATGTCAAAGTCTTTGTCTTGGAAAAGAGAAATTCTGGAATTTCTCTGAAATGTTTGTTGTCCATGAGGTTTTTAGTTGGTATGTTTTTCCATTCTTCTCCATACAGCGCTGACAGCCGGCCAACAGTGTCATCATCAACATCCTTTTCCCAATCCTCATTATCCCTAACAATATGATCCAAGGACCACAATTCATCTTCCCAATCCTAAAAAAACAAAATAATAATGTTTAATTTAGTTGAATTAAATGGCATATAATGTAACCAGCAACTGTATTTAGCAGCTAAACTGCATTTTCAACTAGTTTCAAGTAGAGATAGACAATTTTACCTCTTTTCTAATGAACTCAATGTCTGCCTCGTACTTTGAATTTTTCTTGTTAGCCTCCACTTTAATCATGACTGAGGTACATGCACTGACACTTCCAGAGGGCAAAAGATTCTTCACTCCAATGACAGCATTTATCAGAGAGCTCTTTCCAGCTCCGGTTTTACCAAACACACCGACCAGCTCCCTCTTGTCTGTCTCCAAATCACAGATTTTATTCCTGTTGTACAAGAGTTTAAATATGGGTTAATTAAATTATCTTGAAAATTTACAAATACTGAAAAAAGTAGCCAAAGCTCAAAGCAATGCTTCTAATGACTGCTAAAATGTAAGCTACTCATAGCAATTACCACAAAAAATATTACCATACTTTGTAGTTATCCCCAGCTTTACAGAACTTTATTCCCCATTTCAGCTAATTTTTTTCTGCAACTCTTCTTTTTTACTTTAGTTTTCACACTCATCAGCAGTAGGGGAGTGGTAATCAGGAGGCATTTTGGGCCAGGGCTGGATGATTTTTGTGTAGACTAACAATATTTGCATATAAAAGTAGGCTACCTCGCTGTGCCATCCAGCCAGCCTGAACTGTGCGCTCGCAGCCCCTTGTCTCTCCCAGCACGCAAACCACAACCAAGTCTATA
Organism: Seriola aureovittata; assembly: GCF_021018895.1. NCBI lineage: Eukaryota > Metazoa > Chordata > Actinopteri > Carangiformes > Carangidae > Seriola > Seriola aureovittata. The sequence goes on along the minus strand of NC_079380.1, from coordinate 13,968,864 downwards.
TTTGTAGTAGGGAGGTGAATGTGCGATTTCTTCTCAAGTGGTACAACCCTGGTGTGCGTTAAATTGTATTTGGTAAGTTAATAATAACATATATTCTACTTCTGGCTCGTACAGAGCTAACAGAGATGGAGAGAAGCAAAAAGAGAAAGAGAAAGATGGAGCAGAGAAGGTTCGAATTAAAATGAAAAAGTGCTGGAGGAGGAAGCAGCAAAATGTGCCAAGATCACGGATATGTTCTGAGCATCCAAAGACCAGGCAGACAAAATGCCAAGCAGGGACGATGTAGCTAGGTGCTAGCTCAGGTGGTATTAATTTGGCTAGTATAGCTAGCTACTAGTTTATGGGCGGCTCTATGGTTGTATTAGCTGGCTTTTTCACTTTGTGTGCTAGCTAATGTTTGTAACATTTGTATGTTTTGTTCCTTTTCTTCTTCTGCCTCAGAACAGAGTCAGCCCAGTGATCCTGATGAGACAGGGCAAGGAAAAGGGAGCAGGGAAAACACAGCTGTGTGGCAAACTAGTGTTAATATGAACCTAGAAAATTCCAGGGAAATTTTGAGTGCCACGGGGGCTACTGCCGGGATGAGTACATGATTTATTTCCAGTGTTCAAAAGTCACCCTGATCATATTCTGGTTTTGAGAAATGTCTTGATATAAAAGACTCTGATATAAAACAATGTCACATCCCTCCATCATGTATTATGTGGGAAATATCTCATATTCTGTGTTTTTTTTTAATAAAACAAGAGGCGACATGTTTTCAAACGGGCATTTAAAGGGTAAAAATCCTGAAAACTAATAAACATTTGGTAGGTTTGAGCAAAACTGAAGTGGTTTAAGAGATGTATGCAAAAAAAAAAAGCAGAAAAAAAATATTGATATATGATGATTTTATAGCATTTTCTTTGTGTGTCCTTTTTTGGACGCGAGGAACCCCAGAGGGTACAAAATGTGTTACCAGTGTATAATAGACCTGTAACAGTAACTGACATTAGATTTTAAAAATATGTCAAAAAAGACACTTTCTTGCAGAAATCCATACCTTCAGCTGTAACACAGCCAAAATGATCAGCAAATCAAAAAAGAAAAGTGAAGAAAATGTCCAAAAAAAGGACAGAGGGACCACTGAGGGTTAATAAATCCCATGAACCGCTATTTAAATTACCACTATTATGTTTTTTTCTGTGCTAAATTTAACATTACTGGGGAGGAGAGCAACGCGACTAGAAGTGACAGCGAGAGAGGGCTAGTAGCTTCTCCTCTCCTCTGTCTCAGCGGAGACCGTCACAACTTCATTCACTCATTTAACAGAACAAAAAAAAAGCAACGAAGGAAGCAGTAAATGGACTTACATATTTAAGACGAGTTACACGCCAAAATTTGGCGGAAGAATAATAATAAGCCCGAAGGAATATTAGTAGATGCTCTCAGCTATTCTAGCTGTAGAGGAGTGCCTCGGAGCTGAGCACCCGTGGCACTGATTAACTGACATATTAACAAAACATCCTGAGGTTGACTGTTAGTAAGGAGACACTCCTTAAAACAAGTAGCATGTCAGTCCTAACTTTAGCACTCCCAGGTTTTTTCTCTAAGAATAATTCACAAAGTATTTCAGTGCTAAAAGTAGGTCCTAAGTCTGAGAGAAGAGGCAGTCCAGAGGACTTCTAAGTCACCAAGACCTACTCACAGTCAGTAATGTGCTTCAGGTGTCAGTGTTTTCCAATAACAGAATGAAAATTTACTTTTTGTCCCCATTTTTTTTTAAAGTTTCACTCAGCTTAGTTACTACAACAAACTAAAACAGTCAAATAACACTAAAACAAATAACACACATGGCTCAGTACTCAGTGAACTTGACAGTCTTTCATATGAAAACAACTGATCGTATCCTCACTGCTTTAATTTCCAGTGGGTCAATGTGCTGGAAAATGGAAACCTTAATACTTACTTAAGGAAAACATTGAGCTTTGTGTTGTCTCCATTTTGTAGTCTCATATGAACATAGTTCATTATGTTTTTCACATCAGAGAGTATGATCTCTTCTGTCAGAGTAAAAGTAAAGAAGTATTAAACAGGAACCATGAACAGTGTTTCCAGTTAATGCACAATGAGGTCTCTTGATAAACAAAACAGGAGGAAAAGAATGTGTCTCAGTGTATCATCATGTTTATACTGTGGCCATTCATGAAAGGACAAAATCATCATCCAAAATATGTAATGTTGCTATGGATGCTTGCTGTTTTTATTTACATCAATGTCATCAGTAACATGTATGCTGTTGACTGTCTGAGGTGTAATGAGGAGATAAGAGACACTGGTCAGCCAGTGAGAAAGTATTTTCTGTGGCCAAGGTACAGAAACATAATCTTGATATACAAGGAAATTTTCTTTACATAGAAGTTTTAACCCTATAGTAGGCTGTAGGTTTCCATTGTTTAGAAAGTAATATAAATACCTGAATATGATCCCAGTCTTTTGTCACATCGTCGTTTACTGGCTGGTGACTGACATCCGTCGGACCCGCCCTGAAGATCCAACTTTCTCTTTCCTTATTGAATTTTTTTTTTTTTTTTTACAAAAAACAGAAGCCAAATAGGAAAGTTTCTGCATGTGCCTCTTACAACATTAAAACTTGGTCTCAATATAGTTTTATAGTTAAAACACAAATGAACACTAAATGTGATTAATAAGATATATGATATCTTACCTTTATCATTTGTGCCACTGGTGGAGGGCCAGACCTGAGCATGAAAAATAAATATTTGACTCTTAAGAAATTATATTTACACAGGCTTTGTCTTCTAACAGAGAACTGAAAACACATCTTTACAATTTACACACTAAAATTTACATTTATGTTCTCATCTATTCTGGGATAAGTCTGGCAAAACCCTTGGAATTAGAGTCAAGAAAAGGCCTAACACATGATCACATGATCACATTTCACATTTCCTCAGTCAACAACACTTTGATCCAGTGAGACAATTCATTAGTCAAACATGACTTTGTTTCTAGAGACACTTTATTGCCTAAAGTGTGTATGCTTGAAGAATAGAGGAACGTATGGAAAGCGGATTGGTCCAAAATGTCCAGTTTGACGTCCGCATTAATATGTCAAATGTGCAACAGAAAATACTGAACACATTAATTACACCGTAAGACAAAATAAAATGCCGTGTTAAGACACCAGTTTTGAACATTCACTGATTACCTCCTTGTGAAATTCAATGTCGTCCTTACCTGAGCAGAATCAGCTGCTTCTTCATGCTCCTGTTGACACAGAACATAAAGTGTAAGTGTAACAAGTAAACATTTGATGAACCACAGAAAATAAAATCTGTATGACTGCAATAAATGTCTTAGATTACACCTAACTGTATGAAACTGTATTCAACTTACGTGAGCAGAAGAATCAACTGTTTCCTGATGTGCTGGGTTTTGTTCTGCCTAGTGACAACAGAAAATATTTCTAATCCATAACAGTAAAAGAATGTTTTATTTAATTCTAGTAAATGCCATGAGTCCATCTGTAGGTGTCATCAGAACATTTAACAGAAGTTCATGCTCCTGTAACTGTAACAGCATGTCTCCACATAAATTAAATTTATGACACTAAACACAGGAACTGTGTAAAGTATCTTTACAATGCAGAACTTTACCTTTAACAACTTGAGTCTCTTCTTGAATTTTGCTCTTGGTCCCACTTTTGTGATCAAGGCATCAATTTCCTGATCACCGAGACAGTAAAGACTTTCTGTGTCAATGCCTTCATCTGTAATTAAAAAATATTCAGTCATGGAAAAATAAGTGATCATTTCAACTTAAAGCTGTTCTTGCACCTGTTTCACTCCCTTTGTTTCAACTTGAAGAACATGTCACCCTCACAGAGCTAACAGCATTCTCCACTTTTCAAGCTTGATTTCAGTGCTTCCTATTCATGTTTTTTTATTGCAAGTACACACCATGAACACAGACAAGAATTACCAGAATTTGTCAACATTTATCTCTCCCAAAATTCGATGTAAACTGTGAAGGATATGTCAGCATTTTACTGAACAACAAAGTTGCAGCATGTTTATATAATGTTAGTAGATATTTAGATGTTTCCGTATTGGTAGGTCACATCAGTATTATATCTGTGCCCCCAAAGAAACATGGTAATACTTTACCTTCAAATCTCTCTATCAACATGCTGAGACCCCATTCTGTTAATTTATTACAAACAAACTCATCCATGTCCAGGAACAGAAACTGAAAGGTAAACAAATGACAATATTTAAACAATCATCAATGCTTGATATTTGTGAGTCAGTTAAAATAAATTACATTTAATTGAATCTTGACGTGTGAAAACAAAATCAGTGTGTGATGATGTCTGTAAATCAGGTTTCAACACATCTGAAATCATGATTCACTATTACAACATCCACAAATGTTGGGCATAGGTTCAGGGATTTAGCATGCGAGTAGGTGGGTGGAAATCCACACACAAAGTTCACAATAGCAAACACAGCAAATTCATTAATGTATTGTAGCTGCTCTCTTTTCTCAGTTTTGTGAACGTTGTTGGCCAAGACTTTGTAAAATGGGTCACAACTGCAGCACAGCTCAGTTCGTTTGGGTGCCTCAGAGCAGCAACCACTTCCTTTTAATTAATTTCACAACAAGTCAGCTCTTCCTGTCCTCTGTATGTGTGTAACTGTAATCTGTGATGTCAAAGATAATCAAACAATATTCACATAAAACAAATGTTGAGAGCAGGTAATAGTGAGAGATTAACTACTGATAATCCTGAATAATCTTGGCAAATAATGTTATAATACACCAGCTGGGAAAGTAAATGCAGATACAAAAGAAAAAAAAAACAGATTGACAATATATTTAGTTTAGCAGATTTATTAGTAGTCGTAGTCTTAGAAAATGAGTAAACAAGGACAAGCTTAACCAAAGGTCATTTTTTAGTTGTTACTGTGATATGTGGTTCACGAGAAGGGACATCATTCATCAGGCCATTTAATTCTAGAAAAAAAGTTAGGTTGATGGACGTTTAACTGTATAATTTTATCACAACTATTGTACCTTCCTGTTACTCACCACCTCCTGCCACTTTTAAACCTTTCAGTTTTGTCATAAAGGTAAACAGAGGTGCTCTTTGGAGGTATACTCAGATTGTACATCCCGAAATATATTAAAACTATAAAAAATTGAATTTGAACTTTCACATAACTTTTTTATATTTCACCAAAATTTCATCAGTGTGTCACTAACTAAATCTATATTATATTACTGATAAGGTTGTCAATACAAAATAAAGACAAAATTGCCCATCGACCTCTACATATTATCCTACTGTTTAATTTAGTGTCTCCATAATATATCTAGTTATGAATGTAATGCATTGAAGTTAGTGTACTCACATTTTGTCAGTTCCTCTTTAACACTCAAACATGTCTCCACTGGTGCTTGATCTACTCTGAGCCCTTCCTTATATACAGTCACCTGCGTAACCTGTGCACTCTCCTCCCTGCCCACAGTGCAGGTTCCGCAATGTATAAATACATTTTAAAGACATTGCAGAAACTTCTAAATACATACATTAGTTGTACATTTGTACACTGTTCCTACAGTAGTTGTACAGTGATGATAGACCAGAGAAAAGATATATCGGAGAGATCATGAGTTGATTAATGGAGGAGAAAAGAAGAAAAAAAGTTCTGTTGCACAAACTATATATTCCTAAATTTTCTCCAAACTTTAATGTGTCTCCTCTGAAATGTAGTTGAATTGAAATAAACATGAAAAGGAAATGCTCAGTATCTCAAATTACTCTTCAGTACTGTACTTGAGTAAATGTACTTTGTTATTTTCCGCCACTCTTAAAACATTAGGAAACGACTGGAGGGTTTTCACCATTGTTGCTGCACTGGTGACTCCTACTGGTTGGTTGTGGTGCCTGCACAACTCTCCCACTCCTCACAACACCCTCCCTGCTCATCACAGGTAAAATCACAGATATTAAATCATAAATCACATTTAATTTATACAGCATTTTCCAAAACAGATTTACAAAATGAGTAAAATCAAAATAAAATCAAAATAAAACAGCCGAGCTCTGCAATTAAATGAAATCACACTAAATACAGAAATACAATAAAATATCCAAATAGTGAATATAAAATACATTAAATCAGAGTGAAACAGACAGTTAACATTTAAGACATATTAGATGCCGCACATCTATCTGTAGTATGGCTGACCTCCACAAGTCCATGAGTTGAGAGTCATCAGTCAGGCAGCCTGTTCCTTGTAAAGAGCTGCCTGGTGTGTTTACACCGCAAGAGCTATTATGGAGTGAATCAAAACAGGGACATTGCAGAATGGAAAACCACAAAGTTGAGCTGAAACTCGGTATAAAGCGTTTTTCTATTTGTTATCTACGAGTCACACATGCAGTGCAACAATTTTACAAATGAAGCCTGATTGTTCTTTTTTCTCTGCAGTATTTAATACTCTACTTTTAATTGTATTATAATAACCTCTGTTACCCAGATCTCAGAACCACTGAACTAGTGCCTCAGACAAGTTAATATTACTTTACACCAGGAGGCGCTTCAGTACTTTGGTGCTTCGGTGGCTCACCTGGTGGAGCGCATACCACATAGGTTTAGTCCTAACCACAGCGACCATGGGTTTGACTCCAACCTGCAGCCCTCTGCTGCGTGTCATTCCCTCTCTCTCCCTGACTTTCCTGTCTCTCTCTCACTGCACCTCTCAAAACAAAGGCAAAAATGCCAAAAAATAACTTTAAAAAAATTTTACACCAAACATTACTGAGTCAACTGTCAGAGCTAAATATCACACATATCACACGAATTAACACTGTAACAGAGAGACACTGAGGCGATCTGCTCACATTAAGTAACTGCTGCCACAAGCAATTTTACAAAGCAGCTTTTATCAACTTGAGCAATGGGTCAGTCAGGCTTTTGATTGGTCGCTGGACCCATTGAAAAACAAAACAGGGACCAGCTGGGGAGACTTGATTCAAACAGAAAAAGAAGAGGGAGACCCTGAGGGATTGTTCATGATATTTCAAAAAAATTTGACAGCAAGGCAAGTCACACCTACTGTTTGTACTCAATCATGATTTTAAGTGTCATGTAGCTATAAAAAGTAAATTATCATGCCAAGAAAGTAATGATTTGGGGCCTTACTGCTGCAAGTACTTTAGCTGTGCAGTGACTAATATCTCTCATATGTGTTTGGTAGAGGCACGAGCCAACCATCCACATACAAACATTTACTCCTAATATCCTCTAAGAAGAAAGCTTTAAGCCGATCTGTCCTTTCAGCTCTTACAAAGATAGTCTTTGATGTATTGGTAGGACTTACGTTGCTGAACAGTCCTTCAGGTTTGATGTCATACGGGTGCACCACAATGATTGCAATAGCCTGGCACAAACAGTCACATGTGCAAACACAGTTCTCCTTCAAAAGTAACATCAGATGTATTTCTCCACAGCAGTGGTGCATTTTCTTCACCATAAAGTTCTTTCAAGTTTATGACAAACTGAACCAAAGCCTCATTGGCCAGCGGAAGGTCATGTTGGGATATGGACTCTTGTAGCAGAATGTGAATACCAAACGACGTTAAAATAATCTTGCAGAAACGTAGGAGGCAGGATACCTGGCAGTACACTAACAGCATAAAATAAAAGGAATGCTCGCCACCCCAAACCCCAAAGAGTGACACTGCATTCATGTTGCAACCATGAGGCTCACCTGGAACTGATATGTGGTTTCCATTTCCACACAAAAGCAACATGAAAACAACCTTAAGCACCATTAAGGAAACTGCAAACTCATCCTGATTGACACCATGGACTCAATGAATTCACACAAAAGAAAACATTGCAATCGCATCCAACACCCTCTCCTGCCCTCTCACACCTACACGGGCGTCTCAAGAAGAATCACAGCTTCCTGCCATATATCATCATACATTCCAGTGTGGACTGATAACCAGTATTCCACAGTTTCAAAGCCTGTTTGAAATATCATTGAATTAAAAGTTCAGTCGACAAATGTACAAACCCACAAGATTTTTATGAATTGTAGTCCACAATTCATTCTAGCTCAAAGGGGAGCTGTGTTTTATCAGTTCTGAGATAAATATCCACCATGAGTCAATACTGCCTAACACACCTGTTTACACATTGAAGTGAAGCTGCATACCTGCTGTAAGTTGATGTGAGAGTTCTCTAAAATATAATTACAAAATAACATTCAGAGTGGGTGGGGCTGACAGATTCATTCGTCTCCCAATTATAACACAACCACTTTAAAAAAACATATGTGGCTTTAAGTGTATCTAATGAATAAGCTAAAAGTAGGAATCCAGAGATCACACACTCATATTCACGTCACAGTTTTATTTGTTTTGTTTTAACAAAAGTTGCTTTGTATCAAAGGAAGTATTTGCCATATTTTAAAACTGGGTTTGTGTCTTTTGGAAAATAAATGTGAATGGAATTTGGTTAACAGCAAGATATCTGTCCAGAAACAACGTGTCATTGCTCAGGACAATCCACAGACTTTTGCGCTATTTCTTCAGTAGAAAGTTCTTCCTGTACAATACAGTTGACAGTGAAGTCTGGGGGATTTCGTCGTTTGAGAGACAGGCGTAGAGGCAATTTTGCTCTAAGGTGAGGAAAGCAGACAATGAGTCTGTCAAGATTCAAAGATTTATTACTGAACAATATGTCAAATTAGAATGAACAACCAGCAATCAACACAATGATCATAAACAGAGGCAAGTATGAACACATTACTATTTAGCCAAATAGGGTGCAGTCTCTCTCAACCACAACGGTATCAAGAGTCTGGACACCATCCAATCTCTAACTTAGCTCTTTTATACAGTGACTATCAAATACACATGTTTAAGCGAACAGTTCAACTTTCATCCAGGGTAAAAAGTATGTTTATCTTGCTTAATCATTAACTGTTCATTTATTTGTGGAGATCAGTTCATACAGTTTGTTCATACATTAAAAGAGAATATCCAGTCCGATTAAAAGAAAATGTTACATGAAATGGAGGAAAACGGCTTTTTCCATTACAACAGGCATCTAAAAAATTTGACTGATAAAACCAAAACAATCTACTCTGCTAACAATCACTTGGTATATGTTGAAAAATACAGTATGTCTTTTTGTACATTAGGTGAACTGAACTAGAAATCCAACCTACCATTAAATCCTGTATTCAAGTTCAAACAATCATAAAATCAGAGAGACTTCTATCAAAATCTACCAGCAACAAAGTCATAATATAAAATCACAGAAAAAACATGAAAATGTATTATATAAACACTGTTAAATCATGAAAAACACAAAGCAAGAACAATAACTTGAACATATCCCGAGCCCTCATGCCTGCAGGGACATTCAGCGGGTCATCAGGCCTCTGCTGCTTCTCTCCACTGAGCAAACCTGAAACATCCACCAGAGAGATTAACAGCAGAGTCGTGACATTGAACAGTGATAACAAATCACATCAACCATTACTGAACATTTGTCCTACAAATGTGAGGACAGCTGCGCACACTGGAACACAAACTCCTACCATCTGTTTGAACGCTCGGTTTGGATAAACAGTTTGACCAAAACTTACCTGCAGAAGTCATGGACTCAGAGCAGCTGGGCCAGGAGGATCAGTGCTACTGTAATTAAAAGCATCATTAACATTATTCAGAATAAAAACAGCTCATAATCTATGCCCTTTAAAAAGATTATGGAAAAATTAACAGAAGTTTTACCCAATTAGTGATGTTTCTTCATCTAGGCTCGGCTTCAGTTCATCATAGTGACTCTTTACCATGTCAATGTCTTCTGAAACATCTACCAAACAAGATTGTGTAAAATAAGTGCATTATTGGAAATCTGTTGATTTATTAATTTTAGTGATATATTTACAAAGTTCTCAGTGTTCTATATAAATGCTTTTACTTTGAAATGTTCTCTACCTGGGATTGCGTAATCATGTGTCTTGAGTGACACCTCAGTTGATTCCTTCAGGGTTTTTTCAAGTTCCTCCAGGATGTCCCGCTAATTCAGCATCAAAATCATTATCATTCACACAGAATTGGCTTTTTAGACGTGTGTTTAGATGGTCAAAATTGTTAATTTCATCACAGGCTTTTTTTTGTTTCTGTCCTAGAATCATAATGAATGCACATTCCTAAAAGTAACTGCAGTGTTTTAGTAGCACAAGCAGCTTTCAGAATGATGCATATTGAATGGAAAAAGCATTCATGTACATGATGACAGATGTACAGTACAATATGTTTTACTATATTGTCATTTTTTCATATTATAAAATATGACAAACCTTTAAGTTGGTGAGGTAGACCAACAGAGAATCTTTAGCCTGATCAAACATGGTGTTCTTTGAATCATGTACATGCCTCTCAATGGTGTGCCTCATGTTTTCCAGTGTGCCCTGTCCTCTAAATTCTGCTGCTTCTACAATAAAACAGGAAACTGTTGTCAAATTTAATGTTTCTATCATGACTGAATGTAAAGGTGTATTATATAGAGACAGGTTGTGTATATCATGATCTTCTTTATTACTTCTATAGCATTCTTGCATGTTTTCCTCAATTGTCCATGTCAGACTGCTGTAGATTGTTTTCTTGCGCTTACGGATGAGTTTGTTGAGTTTTGCCTTAATCTTTTCCTCCTTGAAGAGAGAACATAAAGAATAGATTAACATACTTATCTGAAAAGCAATTAATGATTTGAACAAATTTTCCAAGCAGAACCCGAATTTTCCCACAGGTAGTGTTATACATATTATCATATATCATCATATATATTAATATTAACATGTTTTACCTCTGTCTGGAGAAAAGTCAGCTGCAGCTCGACCTCTTTGTACTTTTGTATCAGCCTCTCTGTGTCAAGTGAAAACGCACTGATGACTCCTTTGAATGGTCCACATTTTCCTTCATTTCTGAAACATGTAAAAAAAGTTGAAATGTTTCATATATTTAATTATGTAATTTGAACAAATATATTGTCTGTGAAGATTCTCAGTCATCTAGATTATGGTATTTTGTAGGTAACTAGACTTGCTCGAGGTTCTAAAAAATATATAACCTTCTCCAAAAGGCTTCTGAAAAAAGCCTGTCACGTGAGAGGTGAAACATCTTCAAGAACCTCAAGCAGTTGCCTTCGTATAGCTCTTAAATATATATATTATAAATCATCATTTGTAGAAGGCAGAGTTTCTTAATTCTAGCCATTCACAATAGTTTGTAAATGGGCCAACAACAGGTTTTATATCCTCATTAAGTCATTTCTTACGGGAAGGTCTTCCTGAATTCCTCATCGATGCTGTCAGTCAGACATGAACTTAACTTCTCATTGATGTTTATTTGTCTCCTTTTTTTTGGTTTATAGATGCCGTTATTCTCAACTACACACTTCAATATCTTGTGAAAACCGTGAACTGCAACACCTCTCTGAATAAAAACAGGAAAAAAACATCTTTAAAGACACTTTCGTATGAGGTGCAAAACTATAATCATCATTATAAAAGTGTAATTAAAATACATACAGGATGTAAGATGGATTTCAACTTAGCTTCACATGAACGTTTTGAATTTTCAACCCCCTCAGTAAGGCATTTTTCAAAAGCCTCAGAAGCCTCTTCCATGGGTTTTCTGACTTTTTCAAGTTCCTGCCTTATGTTTTCTTCAAGTTCTGTGCACACCTCTTTCTTTTTTCCAGCCTGAAATCAAACACACAGTTACTCATGAAATCTTGTTGGTCTTGAGTATGAACACCCTTTAATTGCTGTGTTTATATGGCCTCTTTGAAGTAACCCAACTTCAGTAAATCAACAACCTTGATGGATACATTTTCTTAAGGGTCTACATTACATGTTGACCCTTCCAGTTTTTAATTGGCATTAAGGTGTAGTTAATCCATTAGTCAGTAAGAAGTCATTTGACTTTTCCATGTTTTCACTGCATTTGAGCATAATTTACTTATTTACTATGAATATTATTATTTTCTGGGAACATTAATAACAATTCAGATGATTAAACACAACGAAAGAGGTTTTATTACTTGATCTTACCACTTCCCTGCATCTCGCCCCTTGAATCAGAGAGAGAATCCCATAAGCTCCAGACACATAGTTTAATGTCACTGAGTGACAGTCATTGAGCTCTTGCAGAAATTCCTGCAGTTTGGGTATTTCTGTAAAAAAAAGAATTAAATAAAAAAATAATAATTGTGTTTTACATATTTATAAAACTTAAATTTCGATTGTTAGTTTTTTGTTTTTTTTTAACTTAAGTGGTGAAAATAAACTAAAACATACATATTTGATCTACACCTTTTCTATCATGGAAACTTCACCTACCAGTGTCATCTCGTCTTAGACGTTTGTTTTTCAGAAACTCTTTGGAGCTCACTGTGAACACTTTAAAATACTCATCACTGAAGTGTTTCTGAAAAAGACAAAAAGTTTTTTTTATTTTAACATAGTCTTGCAGTTGTAGAAGATATTCTTGCAGTCTATCTAACTCACCTTAATCTTGGTTTGTTTTCTGAATTCTGTCATCACTGTTTCCTTGGCTTCCATGTTTCTTTTAAGTATGAGAGCATAATCACCAGCTGCTGATCTATAAAAAAAGATTTGTTTCAAGTGGCAACTCTGTTTAAAAATATAGGATGGTAATATACAATGGCAATATTAACATGTTTTACCTCTGTCTTGACAAAAGTCAGTTACACTGAAAAGCACTGAAATTTGTAATTCTAACTTTTATTTTTTCTATGTATGTTGACTGTTCTGCCTATAGACAACATTTTTTCATGTTCAGCTGACTCTCTGTGCGCTGACTGAAATACTCTCTAGGTTACCCTACCAATTCATTTGAATGAATTCAAACAATGTCAATGAATAATGTCTCCATTTTACCATAATAGCACCAAATTATAAAACTACATAGTACTTCACATGACCCCTCCAATGAATTTACAGTTACATATCAGTTCCTTTCTCAGAAATCACAGAAAGCTTTGGGGCTCGTAAAATACAGCAGTGGACTGGCTGCAAACACATAGAACACAAGCAAATAGAGAGACGTTCACTTATTTGAGAACACTATCAATTTCTACAACTGCAACTGTTAATACAACAATAGAGTATCAAGTGATGATGACTTTTGTAGATTAACTTGAAAGTTAGCTGTCTTCAGTGAGAGTGTAACAAGTGCACAAGTATGCTTGTTATAATCTAGTGTTTTTCAGGTGATCCTTGTGACTTAAATAATTACTGTCCAAATAACATATTACAGCTGGAGCAGTCAAGATTGAGACCATTTTATAGCACAACAGCTGCTCTTTTCATTGATATATCTAAAGCATTAATTGATTCAGTTGAACATGATATTCTACTGGATGAACTATGCTCAATTGCTGTAAATAAACAGTCATGTCTATCTCTCAGATAGAACTCGGACAGTAGTTTCCAGTGGTTTCAAATGAACTACCGTTGGTGTTAGCACAAGTGTTCCACAAGGGTCCATTCTTGGTCCTCATATACATTAACAATATCATCTCTGCCCCCAAACTGTAATGTACACTTTCATGCAGACAACACTCTTTTATATGCCACTGTCTCTTCTCATATTCTGGCCAATGTAAATCTACAGTCTGCTTTTGACACATTTCAGATCTCTGTCATTAAACATAAGCTTGTTTTAAATTCTATTAAAACTAAATGTGTTCTCTAGGTCACTTAAGAGTATCCAGCCGACTGCCCATATCCAAACCCTTCATGGTCATGAAATTGAAACAACTGAATGCTATAAATACTTCAGACTCTAGCTGGATACCAGACTCACTTTCATGACCCATGTGGAACACCTATCAAGCAAACTGAAGGAAAAAATTAGATTTTTGTACAGAAACAAATAATTTCTCTTCTGCTAGTCCAAAGACCATTGTCCAATCTATAATTCTGTCTGATTTTGATTATAGTGATATTGTATATATGCATGCTTCTCCCACCATACTGAAGTCTCTTGACTGTGTATGACAGCGCACTGTGCTTTATCACAGAGGACAGTTCTGCCTCACCATTGCATCCTATATGAAAAGGTGGGGTACTCCTCCTTAGCAAATAGAAGGCACATCATTGTATGTTGTTTATTTATATAATTCTACTGCAAAAACTGACTGGTTACCTCTGCTGTCTGGTTATATTTAAATACAGTACTTATAATGTCTGGTCACAGGACATATTTACTTTAGCTTCACCTCTTGTGCACACTGAACTCAGAAAAACTGGGTTCAAATACTATGTATGTATTTAAAATTACACTTGAACATGCTTTTCTTAAATGTGAAAATGCCCCACCATAATTTTACTTAGTTATACAGCTTATAACTGATGCTTGCAACATAAACATGCGTACATTCACACACTCCTACCATCTGACTGTCATTTTAAGCGCTGTTTGTTGTGTGTATGTGCCACTGGGGCAGGAATCATGATGCCATGCATATAGATGTTATCATTCAATTAAATCTACATACTTTTTTCTCAAGACTGGATCTCACACAGTTATTATAAACCTGGCATGGCACAGATTCAAAGAGCTTTTGCTTGAGCTCTTGGCAACAACATGCATCACTGTCTTATTTGGATGTTATATTTAACTTATCTAATTTTGGTTTTGTAAATTACTTACTGATCATCTGAATCTTCAATATGATCAGACTTGCTGCAGATAAAGTGAATGCGCTGACACTCGCCACCATTTCCCATGAGGCTACTGGCGTCCTGCAGGATCTCCCAGGGTTCTTTCTCTGATGCTGCTCGATTAATGTCAGTGACAATCCACACAGTAGAACAACTTCCAACAATCTGAAGAGTTATAACAGAAAGTTAATTAGGAATAATTAATTCAATTATCAGTGCTTTGTAATAACATGATGTCACAGTTTCCAGATAAGACTGTAATACTCACTGATATGAATAAATTACCTCTTTCCACATTTTATCTCTGCTCTTGTTACGGTCCCCATTTCCAGGAAGATCCACAAGTGTGACATGCTGGAGAAGATCATTATCAGGCACCCTGACAGTCACACACTTCACTAGTGGCCAGTACCACCTCTTCCCACTCTGTCCCACTTTTGAGTCACTTCTCGTGTATTTCAAACATTTTGCAGACAACTCTTCAGCCTGTAAGAAATAACAAAATAACGTAAGACAATGCATGTCTGTTTACATAATCAAGTCCTCGCCCCATTTTGAATGAAACTCTGCTGGCTGCATTTTGAACTAGTTTTAGTTGCATACATGTCTTTTTGAGTAGAACGAAGAAAAGACTTTGACTTGCTTGAGCTGAATGCATGGAGCAAGCAGCTTTTCAAGATCCTGTTTGGACAGCTAAATTTTTCAGCTATATTTTTCAGATGATAAAAGGCTAACACTATGATTCATTTAATATGACTACTAGAACCTCTGACCTTTGAAAAAGTCAAGGTCCACACCTTAATCACCTCAGTTTGGTTGTAATTCAGCAAAAGACAATTCTGACACCCAAAAAAAAAGCAAATCAATAGATATGACTATTGTCAGTGGAAGTATGACATTGATGTTATTACTTTAAAAAAGGACTATGAATAGATGGAATATAGGTCATGCTGACCTGCAGAGAAATCAGGTTGGTTTGGTTACAATACCTGGAGCAGGTTCCAACCTGTCCAACAGTAAAGTGTGACCAAGTGGGACAAAAGCATCATGGAGACTTTATAAAACAAGAACAGACATTTTGCCTGAGTCTGTATAGTCAATGTCGTCTAGACATTGGTGGCCAGTGTCGTTAATGATTTTCCTTCAAAGGATAAATTTGATTTTGGACTGTAGTTGTTGAGCACAGATTCATCGAGTCAACCAAAATTGTTTCCTCCTTAAAATATCTAGGCTGTAAACAAGTTTTATAGACCTTGATGATTGTGAATTCATAACATCTACTGGGTCAGACAGGCAAGAATGGTTTGAAGTGATATATAGATATGATTTATTTTTAATCTTACTGATTCACATGTCAAAATCTTCCTCTTGGAAATAAGAAATTCAGGAATTTCTTTGAAATATTTGCTGTCCATGATGTTTTCAGGTGGTATGTTTTCCCATTCTTCTCCATACAGTGCTGATAGCTTTTCAACAGTGTCACGATAATCATCATCATCTTCCTTTTCCTGATCTGCATCCCGAAGAATATGATACACAGACCACAATTCATCTTTCCACTCCTAAAAAACAAAAGTGTAATTATGTTTAACTTAATTATGTGATATGTAATGTAACCAGAAACTTTATCTTTGCAGCTACACTGTAACAGTAACTAAAAAAAATAAACACATTAATTTTACCTCTTTTGTTATGAACTCAATGTCTGCCTCGTACTTTGAGTTTTTCTTGTTAGCCTCCACTTTAATCATGACTGAGGTACATGCACTGACACTTCCAGAGGGCAAAAGATTCCTCACTCCAATAACAGCATTTATCAGAGAGCTCTTTCCAGCTCCGGTTTTACCAAACACACCGACCAGCTCCCTCTTGTCTGTTTCCAAGTCACAGATTTTATTCCTGTTGGAAAAGAGTTTAAATATGGGTAAAAAAAAAAGAGGCTCTGATGAATACCTGCAATACCAAGCAAAAACTAAGTCTAGTATCAAGGTCACTTTGGCAACACTGGAGAGGCAAAGCTCCTGTGTACGAGTCAAGGTAGTAGTAGCAGATCCATCCAATCGTTCACACCGCTATAACCAATACGGTTTTAGACTGAGGAAGTACCAACCACTTAATTAACATACTGACACAGGAATAAATGAATAAATGTAGAAATAATTAAATACATGTAGAGTATAATAGTAAAGTAAAGAAATATAGAAATATAAATAAATACATAAATAAGTCTTGAAATGCATAAATAAATAAATAAATAAATGTAAAAATACAGAAATTGCATAAATAGCTTTTTTTATTACCAATATGTTTTTATTTAGCATTTATTTATGCATTTAATTATTCGTTTCGGCATTTATTTATTTATACTTGCTGTATTTTATATATCAAGGCAGCATTGGCATTTCGATGATGATGGATTTGAGTTACTTGACAACACAACATAAAACCAACAAAATATCAACGTCAGCCGTCATCAGTATTCTACGTCAAATTGAAGTTGGCAATATGACGAAACAAATATTCAACCAAATATCAATGTCCAATGATGATGGTGACCAGCTGCGTCACTGGCTGACACAATACTCATACAGATGTGCAGTGCAGTTCGAGGCAGTTTCTTCCTCAGGGCTTTTTGAACTTTGATAAAATGTACACCAAATGTAACCAACACAGCCAGGATGCAAATGCTTTCAGTCAAGATGTCAAGATAACCTTCCCTTACTTTAGTGTGTAGTGTAGTGACTTCTCCTGGGTTAAGACTTAATGTTATTCTCCTATGTCATAACATGTAAAACATCCCCTTAAACTTTTACAGAGACATATCCTGTTGTTGTGCAGATATGTTTTTAACATTACTAGTAAGAGCATGATCATAATGGAATGATCCTAAAAGGAATTTCCCTAACAGGTTACAGTATTGGTAAATGAAACTTGACACTTACTTAAGGAAAGCGTTGAACCTTGTGTTGTCTTCGTTTTGTAGTCTCATATGAACATAGTTCATTGTTTTTTTCACATTAGAGAGTATTTTTTCTTCTGTCAGAGTAAAAGTAAAGAAGTATTAAACAAGAACCATGAACAGTGTTTCCAGTTAATGCACAATGAGGTCTCTTGATAAACAAAACAGGAGGAGCGTCTCAGAGTGTATCATCACGTTTATACTCTGGCCACACAAAAAAAGGTTGCCCGGGTTTGAAACATCATCCAGAATGTATAATGTTGCTATGGATGTCCTGCTGTTTAATATACATTGATCGCATCAGTAACATGTATGCTGTTGACTGTTTGAGGCGTTCTGATGTGATAAAAGACACTGGTCAGCCAGTGAGAAAGTGTTTTCTGTGGCCAAGGTACAGAAACACGTACTTGACATACAAGGACATTTTCTTTAGATGTTTTAACCCTATAGTAGGCTGTAGTTTTATTTTATTTAGAAAGTAATATAAATACCTGAGTATGATGCCAGTTTGTTGTCACATCGTCGTTTACTGGCTGGTGACTGAAATTTGGTGGACTTACCCTGAAAATCCAACTTTCTCTTTCCTTATTGATTTTTTTTTTTCATAAAAAACAGAAGCCAAAGAGAAAAGTTAGCTGCATGTGCCTCTCACAATATTAAAACATGGTCCCAATATAGTTGTTTAATCAAAGCAAAATATTATGGCCTTGAAAACACAAATGAACACTAAATATAATCAATAAGACATACAATATCTCACCTTTATCCTTTTTGTCACTGATGGACTGGCAGAGCTGAGGATGAACATAAATATTTGATCCATAAAACAGTATTTGATCAAGAAATTATGTTCATACAGGCTTTGTCCTCCAACAGAGAACTGAACACATGTATTTACAATTCACACAACCCTGGGAAGTCCAGAAAAGGCCTAACAAGTGATTACATTCACTGTCCTTTTTCCTCAGTCAACAACACTATGATCCAGTGAGACAATTCTTCAGTCAGAGGTGACTTTGTTTCTCAGGACACTTTAGTGTCTCAAATGCATATGCATGAAGAATAGAGGAACATTCACTGCTTACATGCCTGTGAAATTCAATGTCGTCCTTACCTGAGCAGAATCAGCTGCTTCTTCATGCTCCTGTTGACACAGAACATAAAGTGCAAGTGTAACATTAAAAAAAAAAAAAAAAAAAAAAAAATCTGTATCATTGCAATAAAAGTCTTAGATTACACCTAACAGTATGAAACTGTATTCAACTTACGTGAGCAGAAGAATCAACTGTTTCCTGATGTGCTGGGTTTTGTTCTGCCTAGTGACAACAGAAAATATTTCTAATCCATAACAGTAAAAGAATGTTTTATTTAATTCTAGTAAATGCCATGAGTCCATCTGTAGGTGTCATCAGAACATTTAACAGAAGTTCATGCTCCTGTAACTGTAACAGCATGTCTCCACATAAATTGAATTTATGACACTAAACACAGGAACTGTGTAAAGTATCTTTACAATGCAGAACTTTACCTTTAACAACTTGAGTCTCTTCTTGAATTTTGCTCTTGGTCCCACTTTTGTGATCAAGGCATCAATTTCCTGATCACCGAGACAGTAAAGACTTTCTGTGTCAATGCCTTCATCTGTAATTAAAAAATATTCAGTCATGCAAAAATAAGTGATAATTTCAACTTAGAGCTGTTCTTGCACCTGTTTCACTCCCTTTGTTTCAACTTGAAGAACATGTCACCCTCACAGAGCTAACAGCATTCTCCACTTTTCAAGCTTGATTTCAGTGCTTCCTATTCATGTTTTGTTATTGCAAGTACACACCATGAACACAGACAAGAATTACCAGAATTTGTCAACATTTATCTCTCCCAAAATTCGATGTAAAGTGTGAAGGATATGTCAGCATTTTACTGAACAATAAAGTTGCAGCATGTTTATATAATGTTAGTAGATATTTAGATGTTTCCGTATTGGTAGGTCACATCAGTATTATATCTGTGCCCCCAAAGAAACATGGTAATACTTTACCTTCAAATCTCTCTATCAACATGCCGAGACCCCATTCTGTTAATTTATTACAAACAAACTCATCCATGTCCAGGAACAGAAACTGAAAGGTAAACAAATGACAATATTTAAACAATCATCAATGCTTGTCAGTTAAAATAAATTACATTTAATTGAATCTTGACGTGTGAAAACAAAAACCTGTTGAATGTATACTAACCTGAAAAATCAACTGTTTCAACAGTACACTATCCAAACATATACATTGAGTGATGATGTCTGTAAATCAGTAACTCATGCAGGTTTCAACACATCTTAAATAATTATTCACTATTACAACATCCAGAAATGTTGGGCATAGGTTCAGGGATTTAGCATGTGAATAGGTGGGTGGAAATCCACACACACAATCCACAATAGCAAACACAGCAAATTCATCATCTATTGTAGCTGCTCTCTCTTCTAAGTTTTGTTAATGTTGCGTGTTGTTGGCCAAGACTTTGTAAAGGTGGATCACAACGGAAGCACTGCATTTTGATGCCTCCAGCACAGCTCAGTTTGTTTTGGTGCCTCAGAGCAGCAACCACTTCCTTTGCATTCATGTCATACCAAGTCAGCTTTTCCTGCCCTTTGTACTTTAAATATAAATGTTATCTGTGAAGTCGAGACTGCAGAGCAACTTAATTTCCACTGTACAAAGCAGTGACACAATAATCAATTGTCTGGACCAGCTGCATTTGTCTTAAAGTAATTTATGTTAAGCACATTCATGATCCAACATTCTTCCAATTTAATATCCAAATCACAGATCTCTCTAGCTC
The DNA here is from genome assembly GCF_021018895.1 of Seriola aureovittata. NCBI lineage: Eukaryota > Metazoa > Chordata > Actinopteri > Carangiformes > Carangidae > Seriola > Seriola aureovittata. The sequence goes on along the minus strand of NC_079380.1, from coordinate 13,948,283 downwards.
ACACACTCTTGTGAGAATATTCATAATTTAAAAAGCTCATTCCTTCTTATTTCACTGTGTCATAAAACAAATGTTGAGAGCAGGTAATATTGAGAGATTAAATACTGATAACTGAATAATCTTGATAATCTTGATTTTATAATATACCAGCAGGGAAAGTTAATGACACTGCAACATTCACAGTGGGGCAGTATATTTAGTTTAGCAGATTTATTAGTAGTCATAGTTTAGACAATAAGTAAACAAGAACAAGCTTAACCAAAGGTAATTTTTTAGTTAACGTTACTGTGATATGTGGTTCAAAAGAAGGGACATAATTCAAAAGGACATTTAAATCAAGAAAAAAAGAAAAGGTAACCCACTGATAAAAAGCACTATAAAGTGGGTGGGTAAGAAACTTCTTGCAAGAATCTTCTTGCACATAGGCACCGCCTGCTTTGAATGCCTTCTACCAGTGTTTCTCAGTAAAATAATAATTAGCCCGATAACTTATTACTATCAGTGAAATCAGTATGTGTTAAAGAAGTCTCCTAGATATTTGTACATATCTGATAGAGAGCCACAGCACGAAGGCTGGTATACCCCTCATTCTAAGGCTTTACCTGGATACAGTGACTCCGAGAATAGTTGGAGAGCAAGGGGCCTTACCGAAAAGTAGTTGAAGAAGCCTTGGGTTACTGAAGTGACCGGAACAAAAATGATGATCTCAAAATGAAGTCTGAAAATACAGATAAATTAGACAACTATTCCTTGTTAGAAAAAGGAAGTAATTTGTAATCTAAAAAAATCCTTTATTCTGTCTAAATATTCTCCCTTACATCCTTCTTCAGTCTTTTCCTGTCTTCTGTCTAAGATTTGTCTAAGCTAGTGAGCCTAGTCTTCCTCTCCTCAGAGTTACATCTCCTTTTATGGAGCTGAGGGAGGGGTTCACTATTTCTATCCTATCAGCACATGGTAAACATTTAAAAAGCAAAGTAAGAATTTTATTGGTTATATGAAACCTGCATTCAGTTTACCGGAAAGCGGATGATCACCACTGGGCATATTATTAGTGTAAACAGCATCCTGTTTTCTAAGACAGACAGACACTGTTTAATGAGAATGGCGCCAGCTGAGGAATGGTTGCAACATACTGGTCCAGCCACAACTTATGAACCATATCTGCTAGCAATGTGTGTTTTCTATTAACAACAGATGTCAACAGTACATCACAATTATGCAATGTTTAAACAACAGCTCTGAAAAGGCCTTAAAGTCTGTGGATCAAAGCAGTCATGTTTTCTCTTTTCCCACTTTGTTTTTCTTTCCTTGTATGTTCTCTTGAAGAGGAAACTCAGGCAGAACGCACTCTTGATTTCTGCTCTCCCCTAACAGTGCCCTCTGAAATGTAGTGGAATTGAAGTATAGATTCACATATAAAGGAAACACTCAGTATCTCAAGGTACTGTTAAGTATTGCATTTGAGTCAATGTATTTTTAACCACCCTTAAATGAACAGGAACACAGAGGACGGTTCTTATTTTTCTAGATTTCTGCCTACCCAAGCTTAAAGGCTGCCTCCAAGAGACGGTCCTCTATAGTTCTCATCATTGTCACGTGCATTGTAGAAGCCAGGAGCTTTTTTCTTTTTTTACAACTCAGATGGCCTGCCCCTCCGCTTTTGTTTCAAAAAACTTAAAGGGACAGTTCGGGTTATCTGACATGGGGTTGTGTGAGGTAGTCATGCGTAGTCGGTGTGTGTGTCGACTAGATCTAACACATCAGTATATATAGTAAGTATACTAGATAAAAGTAAGTGTACTAGATAAAACATAAGCACACATTCACTTGTGTTTAAAATGCAGGCATGTGCACAGATAACACTTTTTTTTATTCTGTGCTTTTCTTAATGTGATCACCAGAGGGCAGTAGAAGTCAATGTTTTGCTGAACAGATGTTTTTATTTATCCTTGCAGTATGCATGTAATGTTTGAGCATGGAAGATTTGTTGATAGAAGACTCAGAGATCTGTTCAGGATGTTTGTCATTATTTTTAAAGATAACCAAAATCTCACTATTTTTCTCAGCTTTTCTCCTGGATTAATATAAAAAAAGTAGTCCTAAAAATAATACCACTTTAATGAGCTGTACCATGAGTGTCTGTTATTTACCAAAAGAACAGGTATGAAGTAAGCAGACGAGAAAGTCTTCGTGCCAGGATCAGAAAGCTCAGTACTATCAGTAATTTCCTATTTAGATGATATTGCCCAGCATTTATTATTTGTATTTGTGCATGGACACTATCAGTCATAAGGTACACCTAGCTAAAGCTCATGTAGTGTAATAGAAAAGTCCTGCATTAAATCCTACCTTCATGAAGGTTTCAATGTCCAGTTTGTCTTGAAACTGTGTTAAAGAGGTGCTGATTCAACTGTATGTTCATTTTTCATCATTTTTTTTTAATGTAGTCTGTGGAACTGTTGAGCTGCATAGCGTTGTGTTGCGAGATGTTCCTATTATTTTGTCCACTCCACTAAACTCAATGAGGATAGGCTAATAACAGAAACACCTCCACCACCTACAATGCAAGACAGCTGAACAGTCTCCTAAATGATCATGCACTTAAATCAACACCTCTTTAACACATTTTCATCAAAAACTGTCCATGACGAAGGACTCATTGCAGGACTGTTGTATTTGACTGCATAAGTTTAGCTAATAATAATGAAATGATGAGTGTAAATCTGGCTCAACATCTCCAAAAATACTGGGCTGCGTGGATAATATTATGTAATAACGACGTAAAAGTCAGATATACTGTCATGGACAGACAAATTTATACATGAACATCAGTCACATTTAGTCATACATGAACATAACCTCTTATATTACATTGCAAACAAAGAACTTTGTCCTCTGTCCCGAGCAAATAAAATCTGCCACAACAAATGTTCCCTTCCTAAAACTAACTTTTTTTGTTGACATCTAACCAGAAGAACTCATAAGAAATTAAATATTTATTACAAAAAGTATAGCCTCTCAATCATCAATTAATGAACAATAAAACATTAAATGCATCCTTAGTCACACTTAAATCACATAACAACGTCAAAGTCTTTTCTCCTGAGGGAGACCATTAGCCTTCTTGTTACTATAGTTAATGCTAATTTACCTGAATGTTCTGTTCACATAGAGATCTTTGATTGGGCAATTTCCCCTCAGCTCTGCAAAGCTTTACCCCACCTTTCAGCTCATTTCAGTTTTGGTTCATTCTCACCCTTCTTACCGTGTCGCTTTTGGCCTCAACAGACAGCTGTTTCAGTGAAAAGGCTCTGATGACTAACTGTACACTAACAGGCACCAACACCAAATGACAGGCAGACAATGTTAGTTATGAGTTATGGAATACAGAGGAGGATTTAGCAGCTAAAAAGCCAGATATTTCCCTAAAAAAAAAACAGCTAAAAGATCATTAGAGTTGCATTAAGGTGATAACACACGACTCCTAATGAATGCTCAGTTGCTCCGTGTCTGCTGAATGTGTAAAATAGCAACTTTTTGCTAACAAGTTTATCATATCAACTTCAAAGGTGGTAATATATCAGTGTCATGTTTACAGCATGTTCTTGCTGCATGTACCAAATTATTTTTTATTGCAGGTTTAAGAATGAACAATTTACAAATTATGTTTTACTATCTTTAGCTATCTCAGATGACAGGATCAGAATCAAGTACACCACCATAGGTGCACCATAAGTACAGAGACATTAAGCCAGGCCAAGCCAAGAAACTGCAGCTCAAGGTGTTTCTCAAAAAGTTGTTCACCAGCCCTTGAGGTAAAGAGAGGCAGGCGAAAACGTTAGACATACCTTTGTGTATGCTGAAAACAGTTCAACAATGTCATAAAATAAAGCACCAAACAGAACCATAGAATCCCCTCTCTGCCCCAGTGTCAATAATAAGGATCAAGAGAGTAGGATTTATTACAAGGTTGCTGTACTGGATTGCAGAGGCCGAAGTTAACTCTGCTTAATGTACTTGCAACTCAGATTATGTTTGGGTGACTCTGCAAATGAGTGTCCCTGTTCACCTGCCTCCAGTGCCAAGCCCAGCTGACCAGACCTTTCCATGACCTTGCTCGGTGGTGACAGCTGCACCCAGTCTCTATGGAACACAACACCATCCCAGAATGGGCCAAACAACGGTTCCTTCAAGACAGGGTCCCTCAAGACGGACAGACCTGGTCTTGAGCGCGACCTGACTCAGCCCCAGCCACCCAGGTGTGCCCTGCTCGCCCCGGCACAACAACTCTCCTATTTACCATGCATTTACCTCACTTTACCTCATTTCCCATCATTTCCCTGCTCTATATTTGTAGTCATGCTGAGCAGTCGGGGGATTTTCCTGTTGACAGGATAACACTCAAACATCAGAAAATCCAGAAAAACAGATTAGTGGTCACTTTGACACTGTGGATGTGAGAATTAACAGACAACAAAACAACTAAAATCAAAGTAGAGAGTAGAATGAGGCACAAAGGTGAGAGGTGCAAATAAGTGTATATTACCTCTGGACTTTAACCAAAAATAGGCAAATGCTCAACCTGCAGGACACCTGTGTTTGCTCTTTCCTGAGTACAGTGTGTGTGTGTGTGTGTGTGTGTCTTTGTACTGCCACTTCCTCTGCCCAGAAAGAGTCATTTTTGGGGCATAGTCATTAAGAGATACTGTAAGCAGTAAGAAATTAAACCTACTTTAATGCCGATCCTTATCTAGTTAAAACCACTCGTGATTCTACTCTCGTACTCCCCTCGACTCGCACTAAGTGATGTCACACCACAATTACTGCTACTGTGTTTATCATCATCTATATAGTTTTACTCATTGAATGTAGGCTGTGGATATAAAACCAGCCACCGGGGGCAGTCTCCTCCCTTTGCGCTTCCCCTGCCTGTTATCGTTTTTACTATCCCTTTTGCTACATACAAACAACAAACAACCTCACAGCTAGCAACGTATTTGCTGAAAATAGCATGTTTTGATCAAGATTTGGATCATGCAATCACACAGTCGTCATACGTCTTTGCTGTTTTTTGTTTCGTTTTCTGTGCAGGGTTTTAGGCATTTTATTGATTCTGCTCACTTGCCCATGTGCAAATATTCTACCAAAACAAGTTCACCTTTGACACCATTTTGCAGGGACACCGTCACTGCATCCTGGGCTCAGTGCACTTACCACTTTGAGTGTTGGACTTGGACTGAGCCTCACAAATATCAAACCTTCCAAGCAGTTCTCTGACCCCGCTCAGATATTTAGGTAAGGACTGTTTCACCCCTTGTTCTGAGAGCTGTTAATGCTTTCCTTTGGGTGCTGTCAAAAACAAAAGATAGGACCACCTTTGGCAGGTCATGGTGGTCATGTGGTTAGGCAATGGAGTAAAAAGACATTTCAGAAGTTTTGAGTTTGTGGGTTGGATCTTCAGGTAACCTATTGTATTTTGAAGTCTTGCAACTAGAGAAAATACTCAAAGGCTGGAAGAAAGACTATGAGTTGCTGGTGAGATGGCTTAGGGAGTTAGAGGTCTGTTTGGTACTAGCAAACATTCAAAGGCTATAGCAAAGCAGTAATTGGCTGACCAAATAGCTCATGGTTTTAAAACACCGCTTGAAAGATTTGAGGTTGTAAGTTTGATCCTTATGAGGCTCAGACAATTTTGAACGCCAACAACCAAAGTGAAGATGGAAAGGGGCTCGAGAGAAGCTACCAGTGTGAAGAGGAATCCTGTCTGTTGTTGGTACCTGGAGCATGAAACCAATCCTGTTACAGACCTCTAGAGAGACAAAAGCAGGAGGTCAAATGCAGGCTGTGCGTGTGTATGTGTGCGTGCGCATGTACAGGCGTATGGAGTTTGTCAGTATTCTAGCAGTGGGTAAACACTGCCTCTGCACCAAAAGCTGTGGTGGTAGTGATGCTGTGCATGGTAACTGGAGGAAGACAGGTCTCTGCCCAATGTAAAGCAGATTAACTTAGTGTGTATAAATCCAAATAAGCAAAGTGTACTGGCACCGTCTCAGGGGACCTGAGATACCTTCTATAAAAACCCTGTAGAGGATGCCAGTGTGAGAGTGACGCATTCATGGAATGATGCTTCCACAAAGTGAGGGGATCAGTTTGATTTAAGAGGCTCCAAGTGAGATCTTGATAACTGGGGAGGTTCAGAACATTTCCTCCTGTCAGAGTAACAAGGGTTGTTCCCTGGTAACCAAACATGACCAGTCGCACATTCAGGATACATTTGATAGAGGAAAAACAGGGGAAAGATAAATCTTCATTGCTCTTCTTCCTTTTCTCTCTTTCAGTCTCTCCTTCTTTCTCACCTACCCTCTGTTTCTGACCATAAAAGGCAGGGATGTTGTGTGATGGATGGCAGCAGAGCGTCTGACTGAACAGGGAGCTGTGGTGCCACTCTTAAGAGTCCCTGCAGTTTCTCCATTCAGCTCCATTCACGGATGACAGCACTGGGGGAACCCCCTCTCCTACTGAGCAAAAACACCACATTCTGCCTGCCAGTCCACCTCCCCACTCCCCTCCCTTGTCCCCCGACCCAGACCTAGTAACACTGCTGTATTTTTATAGTGTTTGACAAACTGCTCCTTAGCAACCAGACCAAAGGCACCAGGAAGCCCAGGAGGCAGTACATCTGAAATCAGCCTCATTGTTCATGGGAGAGATAAAATCCATCGATCGTATGTGTGTATCTTTCCCTATCATGAAAACCAGACATTCAGCAACTACTTTTACACACAGGCTATATATCGAGCTAAGGTTATGGTATAAAAACTCAGGCCCAAAACAACACAAAGGTGGCATGAAATCCAACTTCTAAATTATAAAATATTTAAGTGTCACATGCTCCTATATGGGTTTAAATTATTTTCAGAACCATCTCTGGGATACTGAAATCACTTAAAACACAACTGAAATGAAATTGTGCCACGTCCTAGCAAGACTAATTTTCTTTAAAGTTCTTAACCTCAGCCACGTCTTTTCCACTTCACGCCCAATTACGGCATATGAAGTCAAGTTCTGCCCACAGAATAAAATAAAGTAGAATGAGGTGTGATATATGTACTGCATTTTATATAGCGTTTTATAGGTACAAGGAAAATTGCAGAACTTAAAGATCCATCCTCGTCCCGCCTTTACATTTCTATATGGAATCAGCACCTCTTCACTCCAATAAATCTGACTGGGCATGACTGTATGAGCTGAGACCTACTCTGTTGACAGCCTGTTTCACTGAGTGGAAAAGCTAGTATTGGACACTGGACATGTTGAAGGAGCTGAGGCTGTCTCACGACTCTGTAGGATTTTGGGAAAGTTAACAACATCACCTTTCCTTCCAGCTCTTCTTCCATTCGCTCCCTCCTTCCCACATCAGAAGTAAAGAAGTTACCTCTGTAAAAGGGATCCTACCACCAATGGTTGCTTCTATATCATCATGGATATAGAAACTTTCCTCTTTTCAATACGTTGTATGTCATATTTGATCCTTTCTGATATTTAAGTTGCAATAATATTCTGTCGTTAAAAAGGATCCTTGCAGTTTGACAAGTGAATCAAAAGACCTACATCAACACTCCTCGTGCACCTCTTGAGAACTCATTTTACAAGGTGTTGATTTAACATCTAATGATGCCATGATACACAAAAGGTGTTGACAGTCTTCTGACGAAATACAAATCTCTTGCTGCTGCATCATGTGTCTCCATGTGCCTTGAACGCAGTCTGCGGCTGTGTCTCCCCAGCGTGAGAGCTCAGGCGAGCAGGCTCATCTGCCGCCAGGCGTGGTGAGACAACTTCCACATCCTCCTCTGTTGCTTGTGATCTCCTCTCTCACCCCACCAGCATGGCTGGGCATGCGGCTTAGCACCGCAACTCCACACAATAATGACCATCCCAGGGCAAGTTTTTAATGTTCTCTCACGCTCGCTGCTTACAGATTTTATCGGCTGTCAAGATTGCACTGTGAACACGTATTTTGCTATTAAAACGAAATTCCTCCACTGTTGAGGAAATAAATGGAGTGGATTAGCGCTGGATTATTTCAGTAATAAGGCTCAGACACTTTACTTCCTGTGTTTGGCAAGACATCAGCTCTCATCACAGATTGCATTACATGGTTATGATTTATCTGGTGTAATTACTCCTTTACTATTTTATATTTACACCATGATTTAATGCCAAATTGAGGCTCATAGATAAGCATTTTATAGAGGTAGCAAGCATAGCATCACATGCTTCTCTTCCTGTCTTTTGGTGGCTCAACACTCAACCTGACATTAGTGATCTACAACCACAATATAGCTGGGCCTGATCGTGCCAGACCTCTCTGCTCCTCATCCACTATTGTTTTGCCTCCCCTCCTTCAGGAGAGAATAAAAAAAACCCTTCTACTCTTTGGCTTTGTGTTTTTGATTACCCTAAATCTGTCGAGGAGGAATTTTAATTTGTAGCTGGGCTCAAGAGAGTGTGACGGGGAGCAAGGAGGGAGAAACAGGTGCAGTGGGGTAGAGTTCACTCTTCCCAGCTATGGAAATACACACGACTGATGGTGATGAGTTTATTTTATCAAACACATATTTTGGAGTAGTTTTTTTTCTCTGTAAGTCCATAAAGAATGCAGTTTTATTTCTTACATCTTCTATGCTCTCTTCTCACCTCTGACAACCTTACTGAGAGATACTGTAGGCAGCGACGACAAGACAAGAAGACTATTGTGTAAGTTAACAAATATAGGTCACACACAGAGAGACAGTAACAGCATGGATTTATTTTCATTATCAATGAATGTACTCATTCATTTTTCAATAAATCAACTCATAATTCATGAGAGATTTCAATCACATATATGACCCTCATTGTGGTGTTAGAGCAAACCAGCAGATAACTAAAAGATACATCCTCAGTTGGCACCATAAATGTAACAAAATCCATCTAATAGTTGCTGAAAATATTTCAGTCAAGCTGACCTTTCCATTTCCAGAGTCATAATTCTAGCATGGCTAAAAAGTATTCAAATGATTAATCAGTTATCAATATTGTTGCTGATGTTCATCAGCAATCAATCAATCGATTGTCCATTAACTAATCAATGAATCAACACATTGCTTCAGCTCTAATATTAAGGACACCATTTCCCTAAGGACCTCTGAGGTCTGTTGTGTATGGTCCCCACCATGCAGCTCATCCACTGGGCCCTCCTCCTTACAATGAAGCTTCCTTGGATTTGTCAAGCTGCTGGCCTCAGTGAGTCCTCATGAGTGATCGTTTTATTAAGCTTCTACTTTGGCACATGAGTGGAGGGAAGGAATGGCACGATGGAGAGAGACGTAAGGAGAGAAGAGAGAGAGAGAAAGAGAGAGATTTTCCTTATGAACAGCCTGAAAGTGACACATTATTATTAAGGGCTATTAAAAGAGGTAAATCCACCAAAGTCAAAACATACTTTCAGGGCAAGAGAACAAGTTTTAATATTAGGAGTGCAGCTAAGCACAGTATTTAAGGAGCTCATTCATGCTCTGACCTTTTCTCCTCTCTCTCTCTTGTCATTCCCTCCCTCCTGTAGTTAACACAGAAAACAAATCCAAAATTATTCAGAGTGGGAAAACATAAATGTAGGCATATGGAACTTTACTGCTGAATGGAGCACACAAAAGACAAAGTGTTGGCTTCTGCGTTCTCAGAGAAATCCTTGTTTTATAGGCGAGACTGTGTTTGTATTCATTTGGGTTTATTTAAAACTTTCCAATCTGCCTGGTAAATGTTTTAGGAAAAATTAAATCTTGCAGTGAAGCTGCTAACTATTGAGGGTGGGAGTGGTGCAAAGGCCAGGAAGACCCAGGGTGAATGCTCTCTCTCTTTCACTTCAATATTGACAGACAAATGGAAAGACAGACAGAGACACATAGTCCATACATCTGCTTATACATGTTCACCCATTCACAGGCAACAACTTTAGTGCTTCTTCACACTATTGCAGAGATGATAGAGGAGTAATTGTGCAACGTCTGGTGCAGTGTGTGCAAAAGTTACTGAGAAATTTCTGAGAATCATCAAAAACTAATCCTCTCTGACCTACAGATGGCGCAAGACAACCAGCCATAAAGTAATGTCTCTGCTTTGACCCATGTGATTCTGTGTAACTGAGACAAGCACTGAATGTGTGACTCCTTAGTTTGTGTATGTGACCTGCCTTTCATACAGTTTCATACACATTGGCATGTTCATCTCAAGAAAAATTCTCTGTTGTCGGATAGGAAAAAATTATTAATTTTAGATTAATCATTTAAGTCATTTTATTAACCAAAAATGCCAAAAAATAATTGCTAGTTCTTCCTTCACAAATAGATAATTTCCTGTTTTTTTTAGTGTATGTAATAATAATGTAAATATATTTGGGTTTTAAGATGTATGGCAGACAAAACATGATGTCACCTTGGACTTTGTGAAATTGCATTCTATAGACCAAAGCAATAGTCAGTTAATAAAGAAAATAATCAGCGGTATAACTGATAATGAAAATAATTGTTAGCTGCAGCCCTACTGGAAACTAAAGTGCACTGTAAGGTGTTTACATTTTTTGACACCATTACACTCCCTGAATATAATTATACACCTTGATCCACAGTAAACTTGACTGCACACATCTCTCTATACTCTTTACATGCAGCCGTCAGTGACTGCCAAATGATTTTTATCTACCCAGTGTAAACATATAAAAGCTATATCTGACTGTGGGAGCTCCTCTCTGACTATTTGACTATACAGCAGCAGTGTTCGTGGAGGCCTGACTGGCTTCAACGGGATCCTCCTCCTGGTTCCTCCACAAACATTAGGAAACCTCGAGGAAGAGCAGCTGATTGATTCAGTTTCCACGCTTCCTTTTGCTGGAGGGAGTCTGGGGAAGTCAGGAGCTGACTGGAAAACTAAACATGACAGCGCCAGAGGAAGGTGTGGCACAGTCAATGGATGGAGGGTCAGGGTGAGGGAGTGAGGGGGGGGGGGGGGGGGGGGGGGGGGGGGGGGGGTTAAGCTTTTCAGGCTCCTCAGCATTTGCACATATGTAGAAATCCCTCAGCCTCCCTGTCCCAGGTCTCACCACTCAAAGTCCTGAAAACACACCAGAACGCCCTCAAGTCAGTATCAATATTTGCTGTACCAGAGTAGGCCTCCGTGCCTGTTATTGTGTGGGTGAACTGCCTCCCTGAGTGGCTGCTCACCCCAGGCCCTGCTATCTTTAAACCTTGATGGATAGTAGCTAATATGTGAGGCATGAGGAGACAGGTGAGCATGCCATGCAGGAATACCAACCTGCACCATGTCAGACTTTTTGGTAGGGAGACAGGCCAAGATTTTCTTCCCTTCTCCTATCATTTTTTTAGTACCTTGAAGGTTTCCATGTACATTGTGATGGAAACTGGTTTCTAAAGTATATAAAGATAAAGATCAATATACTAAAAAACGGACTTTAGCCCTATGAATCTTATATTTTGGCCATGATAGCTGACAGTCTGACAGGAAACATGGGAGAGCACGAGAGGGATGACATGCAATAAAGGGTCACCAGCTGGAGTCAACTTGGGGACATCCTGATTTCATGCTTCTTTGACTGCTGTCCTGTCATGTGACAAAACTCTTAATGTGCCTCCTACCCAAGGTGGGTGAAGCCATGGGCTCTTTTCAGGTGTGTGTTTCTAGGTGGGATGCACCTGAGTCATAAACCTTTGCTCTTTAACTACCAGCCCTTTAACTGATGGCCCATTAGATTGGCTAACTAACCCAAATGCACCGCCCAAAGGGATCAGAAATAACAGGGCTGAATGGGGCAATTGTAGACGAAAGAGAAAGAGGGAGGGCGGGTAGACACAGCAGGGCATGCATCAAAGTATTTATTCAGTATACTCAACCCTACCCCCAGTGCCTCCACCACAAAGCCTCAGGGGATGCACATCTCATATGATGTCAGCAAAAGAGGGGGAATTTTCCATGTATTAAAAGCTGCATAAATGATTATGTGAGCTAGCGCTTTCCTAGTACATCCTGAGTATGCTGCAGCACTTGTAACTCAAACATGATCATGTGCCTGTTGGACAGATAACATCTGAATGAAAGTCTTGAAAAGCTGGCTATTTTGCTCTCCTGTAGAGGGGGTTAAATGCCAGTGCTAGATGAGCCCAGTGGCTTCATGCCAAAATCCCAAGCCTATTGAAGTTTATTCAAGCTTTAATTCAACCCTGCCAACAAATATTTCTTTGAGAAAAAAACTGAGGAGAAAAACAGAGAAAGAGAGAGACAAGACAGGCTTGCCAGTGGAGAAGCTCCATGTATACAGAAGCATATTACAGCCAGTAAGAGTAGAAGCATCAAATTGCCTCAGCATTGGACAGTTCCCAAGAGGGAAATGCACACAGCTATCATGTTTCTTCTTGTAGTTTGTTACACAAGTGCCTGAAGTTGTCTTAAGCCGTTTTCCCTCCTCTCTATGAAAGCTGTGAAGGTTGAAAGAGGTCAGTTTTGTGACTAGCAAACACATCTAAACCTTGTTGACTGTAAAAATTAATTTGTGTGCAATAGCATCCTACCTTTCTGTATTGTGCCTCTGTTTGTTTGTATTATAAGCAACTTTGCAGATACAGTTTTGAAGGAAGCCAGTGCAGCAATAAGCTGAAGTGGTGTTAAGTTTTCTCGCTTCCTGTTGATGTTCTCTTCTGTGCCTCATCTTTCATGTCAGACTGTCATTGGCGTCCTGCAGGGTCGAGTGTTGGGTCACGTCAGTGTGGTGCCAAGTGTCCTGGTGTCTCCATTGCCGTAAAGCCATACTAAAACACATATGTATGTACAAGGAATTTACACGCGCAAACAGGCAGACACAAATGCCGATGGTACACACATATGTATGTGACATGCATACTGCACATGCATGCACAAATGTATGCATGCTCACATAGAGCGTAGACTCTATCATGACTCTAGTCTCTTTGCCACCTGATCAATCATCCCAACTGCCATTAGATCTACAGGAGAGGCATTCCTTCCTAACAACTGGAGAAGGGGTATAGTGTGTGTGTGTGTGTGTGTCTGTGTAAAGGGAGGAGGGGGGATTGAGACATGAGGGTGAAAATGTCATGTCTTAAGTCTAATCAATTTGAAAAGGGATATATTTTCACTCTAAGCAAATGAGTAAAGTTAGTATGGCTGAGATTATCTGTTTATGTTTCTTCCACAGTGGATGAGGATTTCCTTCTTTTTATAAAAAAAATAATAATTTCTCATACCTTGTCCCATCTCACTTCTCACAGGCGGTGTGAAACATAGCTGGGAAATGTAAGAGGGAAAAAAGCCTGTTGAAAAGCTAAAGAGAGAGTACAAAAACACTACCTCTAGTTCAAGTCATGTTAAAGCATGTTGTGCACCACACTAGTGTAAAAGTAGAAGAGGAGGAGTGAAGAGTAAAGCCTCTGAGGATAAGGTACCTTATCTCCCCTGCTGTCAGTATCTTTCACCCGGTCCCTCCTTCTCCTTGGCTCTCTGCTCTTTGATTTTTCTCTTTCTTCTGTTTGCTGAAAGAGCTGACTGTGCTGCTCTCAGTGAGCGCTCCAAGGGAGCGTGTGTGCTGTGTATTGTTCCCTTCTTCCTCAATATGATGAGAAAAGCTTGAAATAACAATGTCTGGGGGTGGAGTGAGACCCCTCTGTTCTCTGTTTCATCTCTTCTTTCTCTCTCTGTTCTTGCTTTTCCAGATGACAGTGATGCTCTCTGCAGATCTCCTGCAGGTGTGGGCCTTTTGACCTCCTCCGGGACAAATTGCAGACTCATCCCTGTGTGCACACACACACACACACACACACTAAGATGTGCATGGAAATGCACGCACAGACATAAAAGCTCTAGCCCATGCATATTCTTGCAAGAACGTGGAAATCGTTTCCATCCTCACAGTCAAAACCTGAAAACACCTACTACTGTTAACCATCAGGATGCAAACTAACTGACCATCCATAACAAAACAAAAAACTCAATATCAAACACAAAACTCAACACTTATACAGGCGCGCAAACATGCACACAACTTCAACCTCTCTGACTTGAAGAGAGGACAAACATATGCACACTATGCAACTATGTGGACAGGATTATCACAGGATCTGACCTGCTGACCTTGAGGAGGTCATGTGTGAGGCGCAGGCTGCAGCCGCTGGCCCCACCAACACCAGAATGTCTGACGTGTCAGGAATCTGTGTAGCGCCGCTCTGCCTGACCATGCAGCATAACACGGAGCTGTACACAGCAGTTGGGCCCTCTGTGAGGCAAGCAGGAGACTTTTTTTTCCTTTTTTTTTTTGATTGAAATGGCAAAGACAGAGAAAAGGGAGAGACGACTCACTAACATCAACTCATAATCAGCAATGATAACAAGTTTGGCTCTTGAGTGAGTTTTTGTCTGCTGTCTGTGTCGTCTCAGTTTTATTTGTATTTTTAAATAACTTCATGATATACTGTATATCAAAGCTATTAAAGATGGCTGGAGGGGCAGAGCTTACACACAGCCGGCTGGGTGGCAGGAACAACAGAGGTGTGATTTACTGCAAGAGAAAAAAAAAGTCTCCTGAAAACTGGAAAGCAGCTACACTACCATACAGAGCTATTTAGATCCTTTGATGAACAACTTTACATGGGCCTCTCTTTGTGTTCTCTCGTGTTCCACGTAATTCGGGTGCAAGTGTAATGCGTGTAGCACATGTGTGCAATACATAGCAGCCATATGTTACATCTGATATGCAGTTCAGAGGAATGACGAAAGTTAAGCAGGAAAGAAGTGAAGGATTCACTCAGGAAAAACCCTGCTCTCCTGAAACTAATATCAAATGCACACTTATGCTGGGACAGACCTGATTACCTGGCTTAAATATCAGACTACTCTTTCTGCTTTTTTGATCTCAGCCTCTTTTGTGTGGTAGATGCAATCAGCAGTAATCTGTCGGATCAATTGTATCCATTTGTGCTGTTTCTTCATCACGCTCCATACCCACTGCTCCTACAGGTGGTTGTGCCTGGCTTCTCAATTAGCTTGAACTCACAAAAAGCATCAAAGAATAGGAGATTGGTTTGAGGTTGACTCTTGAGTCAGTGTTTATATTATCAGGTGACCTCACAAGTAAAGTTGGCTGCATTTTAAAAGCCTCATGAAGGCTCTGCAGTGGTTACACATGGCTCCCCCAGCCTCGCTGTCTCTCCTCTGGACAACATACCACTCGTTATCCCTCCATTGCCTTACCATCAACACCACAAAAATCTCTACTCTGTGTGTGTGTGTCTGCATGCATGGGTATGTATTTAGTATGTGTTGCTATGTGTGTGAGTAAGCACGTGCTTGTGTGTATATGGGCATAATTGTGTGTATATATCTAACTGTGTTTTTGCAGGAGCTTGCACCGGCCGCAATCACTTTTGATGGATATCTACACTGGCTTTGGAGAGCTGTACGTTTTCCAGTGGGTGACTCATGGGGCTTCTGACGGATGCCTGTACCAATTTACTGCTACTGCCACTGCCGCTGCTCGTGTTCCCCACCCCAATTGTGTGTGCAAGTGTGTGTGTGTGTGTGAGAGAGTCTATGAATAAGTGTCCTGTGCATTAGCTGGTTGTGGTTGTAGTTTCCAGCTCATGCTTATGGACTTTCCACTCTTCTCTTAAATAGCAGACGAGGAAGAGAGTGGGGCAACCAGAGTCCTCTAATGACACCGTCTGCACACATTCACACAAAACGGAAACACAAAGAATGACTAAATCACGTTTTCCAGGTGACTCACTCTCATTCAGACTCAGACATGATGATCACTTAAATTATCAATCTCACTGAAAGATAAATATTCTCTGAGCAGCATGTCATCATGTTACACTCCCTTTGGTACAGACAAAAGTGCATATCATCGTTCTGTAAAGGTTATATAACTTTACTGTTGATCTAACAGACCTATGTATGGCGATAACAAGACATGAAATCACCAGACGAAGGTCACCAAGTTCAGGTGTCATGTGGGACTTGAACTTTTGAACTTTCAGAGCTGCAGAGTGATAGAGTCTTTACCTGCAACACCATAGCTGGTAAAGCTTACTTGGATTGCATCATTCATTTATAAGCTTGACAACCAAAAGCCATTTCACCTCTTTGATATAACCAGCCAAGACTTCAAAGGAACAGACACTTATCAATATCAGTGTTATATATGTCAAAAAGAAACAACCTGGGAGGGCAATTTTCTGCCTTCATTTGACAAGCATAGTGAAGACAGACAGGGAACAAGGAGAAAGACTGTAGGGGAATGAAATGCAACAAACTGTCCATCCAGCCGGGAGTTGAACGAATGACTCGCTGCTCAGGGCATGTGATATCCACCCGGCTATCAGGTTTGCGTTTTCCAAAACAAACCTGAAGGTTAAGTACGAATTGTGACATTATGTGGGGTACACTTAACACAGTGATAATGTGATAACCATGAATCCCATCCTGCCACAAGGTAACACTGGACAAGCAGGATTTGTTTGTGAAAAATGAAGCTGCCCCTCTTCTGCCTGTGCTCTGTCCTCTATAGTGATCCCCAACCAGGGCTAAGTATACCCCAGTGGAAGATTGGAAGAGTTTGAGTTGATCAACTGATTTGAAAAATTTAAATCACTATTTGATTGGAAAAAACATGGAGTCATCTATAACATGTGAAGACTACATGACATTGTGATTGTGAGAGTGTGAAACAAGTAAAATGGAGCCTGTGCATACATTTAAAGCAAGCTTAAGTGGAGAGGTATCACTCTAGAGCCTTAGTAAGCAGCGGGGAACTGTAACTCTCTAAAGGGACCGAATATCTTTGAGCTGAAGTAGCTCTCTGCCTAAAGAGGCTTATTTCAACCTTAATTACTTTGGTAGGCCCCAGTCTAATCTAATGCAATCCACCATGGCTGGGGAAGGGGAGAATAGGCTCATCTAGTCAAACAAAAAAAAAAAAAAGAAGATATAGCTCAGATCCCCAAAGACGATATGGCTGTAATGCATCAACCATATTTAAGAACTGCGTGACTAATCACTGGCTGTTTCAAAGCAATCAGAAACTTTTGCTCCAGTCTGTGGCCTTCCAGGAAGACATCCCACCTGGGATTCCTTCAGAGATCATGGAAATACAGCTCATCCTTTCAAACACAGCATATTCTTACATCCCCACTTTATGTCTGTCACTCTCCATTAAATAGCAAGACGAAAATTAGTGAAATCTTCATGCACGGATGAGTGACCTGACCACCCAGTCAGTGCCCAGGCTTCCCAGTTCATTCTCTCCAGAAAAAAAATGCCAAATTCCTGACCCAGACGTGAAGCCTTTTATCGAGGATCATCCCTGGGTGGAAAGACTTAACTTCAATTTGCTCTGTTTTCATCTCTTCCATCCTCATCTGTAAGCAAAGGAGCCTAACACACCACTGTGACTCCTGTCTTCATCGCAGGCTATTCTGGGCTGAGGTTACCCAGGACACCATGTGGCTTTATCCAAATTTAGCTGCCCACAGTATGCCTGAGTTAAATCATCTGTGTTTGTTGTGCAAATAATAAATATTCATTAATGGTTCTTCCACAGTTCCTCAAATTCTTCCTCATTATTTTGTGTCAGCTCTGTAATCTCTAAAGGGATTTTATCCTTCTGGACTTCTAGAAATAATCTTAAACTAATATTGACACGTGCTAAAGAAGTGCGCTTGCGGTGGTAGAGTTGGACCAGAGGACTGTGAAGAGGGTTGTGGAGCCAAGGCAAAACCGCGGGGCTACACGGAAGAGAGCATGGCCAGCGGAACAACGGTGTATCAAAGACACCAAGGTGAACCACCAACCTTGTCTCCACTCCTCTCCACCTCTCACACTCATACCCTATTTTCAGAAAGACCAACATGAGGGCAAGCAGAAAAGCCTCCATTATTGTTGTTATCATTTCCAAACAGCAATTTTCCGAGCCGAAAACAAATTTAGAGACACTGCTATATGATGTGTATGCAGGGACAAGCACGGGCACTCGTATATGTGCTTGAAGTAACAGCAAAGTACACAGATCTCTGTAGACCTCCATGTGTTTACAGATTCAGGCTTCACTCACGGAGAGTCATATTCTGTTTTATAGTTTTATACCAGCCAGTGGGTCCAGAGCCCCCTAGCTGCTCTGCCCACTGCTGTGGCTCAGCTAGGGATGGACTTGGCTGGGCATAGCCACTCTGGGCGCTGGTCCCATCCCCACATTGAGGTGATGAAGGAGGACTCTGTCCCCCATACCCCCTCCCCGACCCATGGCCACAGAGGTGAGGAGGCACCCAGGGGACACGCTGGCTGGTGCCTGAGGCCACATTCACACAGCTGACAAGACTCGGCTTAACTGCTCTCAAGGTAATGGTGCCAGCGTGTCTTGCCCGCTGCTGCCCACAATTGCACTGCTCAGCTGTGAAGTGCTCCACAACCACTACAGTATAGTCAGGTCAGCATTTCCCATCTGTCCGTTCATGTTAGAACTGACTGCATGCAGATCCCTGCAAATCCGGGTCCAACCTTGCTGCATTGCTGCAGGAAAAGGGATTTAAATGTGATTAAGGTTCCTGCACGCTTTGATGAGCTGTATTAAAGGGTTAAAACTAAAATTATTGCACATTCAGGTGGTATCAGAAAATTGGCCTCCACTGTTGCAAATTGGAGTGGTTTAATGATTTGGTTCTAAATTCTCTCTCACTCTGCACTCACCCCCATCTTTCTGAGAGAAAGGGCATCTCTGTTCACTTTACTGCTCTCTTAAACACAGTCTCTCAACTCACCCCTAATCTTCAGTCCTCTGAATAGGGTCATGCATTTGTTTTGATAACACAACAGAGAGGTTTAACTGTGCCAGCCTGCCCAGGTGCTGGTGAATAGGGGGCTTCGACAATGGGCCATCAACTGAATGGAGCATCAAAGTCGCCACTGATGATTTGATGATGGTTGAGGGTCCCGGGATAAGGGTAGGGCCTCTTGCTTCAGAGAGTTGTTTGTGAGTGAAAAGCACCATCATACAGGTTCACCCTGCCTTTGATTTGAGTATTTCGTTAAGTGCTTATAGTGGCGCTGATGTCAGCTGCATCTAACTGATCATTGGCCAGCAGGGACAAAGGGCCGGGTTAACCAGGTGTATTGTCCTGAGCTTAATGGCAAACATAGGCAGGAGCTGACTGGGAATTTTGGTTGAAATTTTACTGAAGAACAGAGGAGCTGTAGATAAAAGCAAAAAGAAAATGAAGCCGGTTTCTTTTCCTTTTCTCTGTCAGTCAGTGAACTAAACACTCGATCCAGTTAAGACCCATGTGACTCGCGTAGCTTGCCACCTGTTTCGTGGGAAAGCAATGTTCATGACAAGCGTTCTCAAATCCAAGGGGATAAAGAGAGAAAAGAAATAAAGAAGAATGGAAAAGCATTTAGTTTGAGCATGCCGGGCGCATACCGAGGCTCAGGAAGCAGATTCCAAAGACTAGCTGATGGAAGTGAGCCAGGCTGCCTCACACGGGAGGGGAGGAGATATGAAAGAGAGGACAGAAGAAGATGGAGTAAGATGGGAAGAGAGTATGAGGGGGGGTGTTGCTAGTTGAAGGGGGCATTAAAGGAATATTCTCTTTAATCAGGAACCTGCAGGACGCTGATGGACAGGGGACAGTGAGTGATGGAGGGAGATGGTGAGAGGGGATGCAGGGAGTGACAAAGATAAAGGGGAGTAGCTTAAGGAGCACTACAGCTGGAGTACCTCAACAACTCCCACCCCTCACCCCGGTAACCCCTGCCTGCCTTCTGTTTGCCCTCATACCCCACCCACAGAAACAAACATTTCACTGTCTCCTTCCTAACACCCTGAAATGTATTGGCAGAAAGAAAAAGATGAATGCTGAAAGCAGTGCAAGGAATGAGGGATACTCCATGAATTGTTGACCTCGGCTGTTCGCTGACACAGAGGCTTTGAGAGAGGACAGCAGCCAAGCAAGGCCTTGCAAGGATTAATAGTTCAAGGAGATGCAATGAGACAACCATATCACAAGTGGTTTGTCATGTTCTCTACAGTTTCTCAGTGCTCCCACCATATCTTTAACCCCCCCTCTCTCAAACACACACACACACACACACATCCCCCAGTGCCAAAGACTGACTGTGAGCCCAGACTCTGAGCTCTTAGTCCATATTCAGTGCATGTGTAGCGAACAAGTGAGCCTCTTTGTTCAGTGACACTGCCATCCTTCACTCTAGAGGTAACACACTGACAGACTGTTCATTTGCTAGAAGAGAGATGGATGAAGACACTTTGTACCTTGAAGAGAGAGGGAGGGGAAATGGACTGATAGGGCCAGGAGATAGCAGATAAGAGAGGAAGAGGATATGTTATTATCAGTAAAGGGCTAAAACAAAAGAAATAAGGACAGCATCAGAGAAGAAAGAGGAGAGGCGAGAGGACCCAACATAAATTTGTTAAGTTCAGGCCAGAGCAATAGGAGCTCCATCATCCTGAGACATAGCGGCATCACAGGTCAGATCACCGTCTCCACTGTCTCTCAGCTGGACCTCTTCTGACAACCAATCCCCATTCAGGAAGCCTTGTAACCCAGGCCATAAGAGGGTGGGGCAGGGTCAGGGGTTGGGAGTTACAGGGCTGACAGACAAGAGAGATTGATGCCCGTTGACAAAACTTGAGCCCCACTTGGTCACAGCAGCAGCCCTGCCTGCTCCCCAGGGGCCGGGGGCCGGGGGGGGGGGGGGGGGGTACAGATACAATCCCCCATCCCCCCAACTTACATACATCTAAATGCTATCCCACTTTCCTGTCCTGTCTTGTTTGATCATGTCCTAAATTGTAAGAAGAAGCAATGAAAGGCCTCAGTAAAAGGAGAGCTCTGACATATATTTTGTTACATCTAGCTGTGAATTCCTGTGGGGAACATGCAGTATTACTGCATGTGTGACCATCAGCCAGACGAGAGCACAGCGTTACTGGGAGAAGGTAAGATGGAGAGAGTCAAGTGGGTGGAGGTGCTGTGGAGGTAAAGTAATGCAGCAAGAACTGTCACAGATAAGGTTACATGGGGGACCAAAACAGGCTGTTAAACTCACAAATGGCCTTTCAAAGATATTGTTACGCACAGCCAACTGGCTCAGTGAGGGAGGAGGGGTAGATGGACAAAAAAGGAAGTAGACAGGTTGTGGTTATTGTTTGTTGTGACGTTAGATTAGTTATAGCACTTCCTCTTGTAGCAAAGAGCCAACAAGGAGAGTAGAGCATGTAACATGGACCCCGGCTGTGAGCGCAGATCATTTACTCTCTCCTTCTCTCGTCTCTCATTACATGAAGTCATTCATGTGGAACGTGAGAGCCCCCTCCACCCCTCTTTACGGAGAGACTGTGAGATGCTGGATATATACTGTTTGCAAATAAATAGTGCTCTGTGCGTGTGCGAGAACTGTGTGTGAATTGAAGCCAGTGAAGAGCCTTCAGGTCTGGCTATAAAGTTTTATGTAACAAATGTTATTTATTTATAAAAACATTGGTGTATGCAAGAACCAATTTAGCTCAGTTGTTTTATTACCTCATATACATTAATCAAACTTCATGAATCAATGGCTTTATTTATTTTAGTTTAGCACATCTATATACTGCATTTTGTATGTGACAAAACAAATCCAAGCAAAACATGTTTTGTTATACACATAATATAGTGAGTATACAGCTACGTTCAGTCTGTATGAAAGTGACAGAAATAAAACACAAAGCTGCACGCTTGTTTATGTTTGTATGGCCTGACTAATATTCATTCATTCATTCATTCGAGTCAAAAAAACTCTCTCAATGAAAACACCTAATTTACCGTGTTTGCAGTGCTGTTATATTCTTAAAACAGAGTGAAATCAGGCAAATTACTGCAAGATTCAACATTCAAAGAATTATCACAAATACAATTGTACAGGGAAATGAATGAAATAAAAAAAAAAAATACTATGAAAGTTGGAACATAAGGGAAAAAATTGGACCAAAAAAAGTAAGTTAAAGAAATGCAATAAGTGATTAAAAGTGAATATGGAACATGAACTATAAAATACGGAGCAATATGTGATGTAAGACATGCATACAAGAGTGTGAAAATGGACATTGTAAAGGATACATGTTTATATAACATGTTTACATGTTAATATATATAGATGTGAGGGTTCCCTGGCAGCTAAAAAACAAAAAAATTCAGAAATAAACTTTTTTGCCTTAATAACAAGTAAAATTATCCCAGCAAAGTGGCAAATGCTTTTAGTGGTTTTGAGGGAAAGATTGAATTAGATGGATACATTTTGCAGCATTGTCAGGTTTGAACTAGCTGACCTCCCACCATCTCTCAGCCCATCAGAAGAACAAGGTGAAGATTAGGTGTAAACAGAGAATAACTGGCTGTTTGAAGCCCACCAGGAGGTCATGTTCACATCCCTGGCCGCTTCCACTCTGTTTCCTCCATTGATTGGGAATGTTTATCACATTAGAGGGAGGTCAAGGAGGGGGTCAAGTCAGAGAGGGGCTAGCGGGCTGCCACCCAACAGTCTGGCTTATGATACTGTCCAGAGCCAGACCATAGACATGAAAACCTGTTGAGTAAGGTTTGGTGGATTTCACAAGTCTAGAGGGAGACAATATTTGTGATTAATTGAGGCTGAATAAAGGTCAAGGTTTAGAAGAACAAGTGGATGAAGAAAAGAAACAAGACACTTCTTTCCAATACCAAATAATTCCACTTTTTCTATCCATTTGCCTGCCAAACACCAATTTACACCTCTTTGTTAACATCCTCAGACCACTATTAACCTTACCTATGTTCAACTCCTCCTCTGTAATTTGCAGCATCAGCCTGGTCCCAGATCAGCGGGACACTCACATGAAGCTTTCATCTCCAGACAGAGGCCTAGTTCAGGGCCTTTCCCTGTGACCTGGGCCTTTGCTTGGTTTAGCCTGGGGCACAAAGACATCCTTCTCATGAATGACAGGGCTGGGACCTCCCCTGCCTCCCCATTTGACCCCCTTGTTGGCTTAATTGTGTGTAATGCCAGGGCCATGCCCCACCCAACCCCAACAGGCCCCCGAGCTGCTGCTGCGGCGAGGCCCATGGGCTACAGAGGCCAATTATTTCCTTATTGTTGACACAGACAACCTGACAGTCTCCCTCCCACATAACTCCTGTCCTCCCATGTACTCCTGTGTCTCTCTGTCTCCCTCTCTTCCCATCTTTTTCAGGACCACCTAGGTGTTGCAGGGCCAAATGCACACGGGGGCCAGGGTTTTTTTTTCATGCTGTGTTGGCAGGATCCTCTCTGTTCTGCTCACGCTCTCTACATACCAGTGGAGACAGCCATTAACAATGATGCCTCAAGCCATGACCATGACGGGAGGGTGTGAGGGGGTTAAAGGTCGCTTGCTGTAGAGGCGAAGTCATTTGTTTACTTCTTGACCCAAAAGGCTTTAACAAAAAAGATCCTTATTATTATCATCATCATTATCATTATTATTATCATCATCATAATTTTCTCAATTTGATTTTTTCCCCTCCCTATCTGGTTTTCTCTTTATGGTTCTCTTTGGTATGGAGAAGGTGTGGAATATTTGGCACTGAGAACTGTGTGTTACGATAACTCTCTGGTCTGGTCTTTTCCTAAATGAAACTCTTACCAGCAGTAGACAGACACGCATTTAGGGAATGAAAGCTGTGCTATGTTAGGCATTTATCCTCAATTTTCAGCAAATGAGCAGTGTCAGTCACTGGTGATAACCACTGGTTACTAGGTAATGCTGTTTCACCCACAAAAACATCAAATAAAGCTAGCCATCATTATCCCCCCCAAACACTTTTTATGACAGGGGTGGGGCCAGAGTGCCCTGGTGTATCACGGATGGATTACTGAACGGGCCTACGAGGTACAGGACCAGGGGCAGTTAAAGACCAAGTTTTTAACCTTGTTAATATGTCCATTTGATACAAGACATATCATGACATGTCTAAGTATTGCCACCTTGGAACTGCAATGTTACAGTGACAGCCTTGAGGGAAAAAAAAAAGAAAATATCCAGACTGCCAGTGTTTCATACATCACATACCTAAGAAACCAATCCATCAACTTGCAGGGTATTGTTTCACCATAACAAAAATTAGTCAAAGATTAGTTACATTCAAGTCTTTTTAAAGCCATGAAAGCCTTTTTTTATTTCATGGAAAAAACTTCCAAATATGTAACTTTATTAATGCCAGGAGTGGAACTTTCATATTTCTTGATGGCAAGTCAGTCAAACACCCACAAGGAGATACAAAAACATAAAGCAGTAAAACGACCACAGAGATGTCTTTTTCAGTCTTGGTGTCATGCTCCCACACAGGAGGGATGGGGGACCTTGCACATGTCTGTGTCTGGGGGCCAGTTGTCTCATGGTCTCCCCATGGCAGTAAGCAATTTAGAGTTAAAAATGGCAGCTATTTTTTGGTACTATGTCTTATTAGAATATTTAAAACTGTTTATTTGGCATTTATTTATTACACTGAATAGATATGTAACTATTAGTAATGTACAGTTTATTATTGCCAAGTACCAGGGCTGTATATGTGTTAGACTTTTACTAATTTCTCAAATGTGTGTGTCTGATCCTTAATACTGACCCAGCTTGGCCTCCCCATTCAAAAGTTTCTAAACTCACTCCTGAAGACAATAGGAGTGAAAAAACAAGTCCTGCTGTGATGAAACATTATCATCCCTAACATAAACAATGAGGAGTCAAGGACAGCAAACTGTAAATTGTAGACCTTTTTCATCTCAAGCCATGCATGGACACACGCCAAAGTGTGAAGAGAAGACAATGACAAGACTGTGAGTAACTGTATTTGTGTGTTTGAGTTATGATCTGCACCTTTCTGCAAGTTGTCAGGTATGGCATTGGCAAAGGGATAGAAACGAAAGAGAACTTTGTGATCACACTTTGATGAGAATGAGGGGGCTTGCCAAGGCCCAGAGGGACTGGTTGAATTTGTGTGCTTGTGTGAGTGTGTACAGTGTACACAGTATGTGTGAAATTGAGTGCAGAGCTTTGTGAATACATATATACGTGTTTAAATTTTCCCTAACAGACAAGTAGCAGCAAGGTCCCACCTATGCAGTTCACAGCTGGGATCACACTTTGGTCCTCACCCTCCACGCTGTGTCTTCTCTCAGTTGTTAGGCTTTGTGGCCAAACTGGATGGTATTTGGAGCATAGTGCGACTTAACAAAGCTGCTTTTATGTGGAACCGCTCACTAAGGTTTTGACCCGTAACTACCTCTGCTGTCAGACCAAGATGGAGTGTGTGTGTGTGTGTGTGTGTGTGTGTGTGTATTTGGCATACAGTGTGGTATATCTGATTTGATACCCCTCTGTTCTCCAGCCTAAAATGTTCACTCAACTTCTCAGTGTCCAGTATGTGACAGTTACTGTTCTACAGGGATACAAGTCCCACCAGGTGTGTATGATGTGTGTGACAGCCTGATGATTTAGCACCGCAGGTCTGTGCTTTTTAACGAGTTAGAGGAGCCTGCGCAGACGGATGGATAAGTTGGACCCAGGGGAGCCATAGAGGCCCCTTTAGAGAGGTCCCCAGCCTGCCTGAATCTGCCCCAGAGACAGTGCTGCGACTGGGGTGTCGGTCCAGGCTGGTGTGGGCTGGGGCCAGTCTGTGGTGTGACGAATGGGACACCTGAGCCAAACTGTAACACCGCCAGCGTGGTGGGTCCCCCTAATCACTCTGGCTACCCAACTTCCAGCATCGGATTTCAGATTCCAGGGGGTGTGATGGTGGAGCTCTGGCCCGGTGGGGCTGAGGTGTCTGGTTTGCTTTAACAACAAACATTTACAGACACTCATGCACATACCAGTCAGTGCCCTACAATACTCAAACACAAACCCAAAAACCGACAGATGCATGCACCCAAGGCTCCTGGGCCCTGTAACTGTTATTGTGATGAAGTTACAGGGCCAATCACAGCCAACCTGGGTGTCAGATTGGATCTGGATCACAGTTTACAAGACTAGTTTCATCCAGCAGATGGTAGACAACTGGAATTTTCTGAAATATGATCACTTATAAGCTAGATGATGCCCTTCCAATAAAGGGAAATATATGGAGAGAATATACCAGCTGTTCCACTCCATTCAAACCTCCATCCCAACCACTTTAAAGCCCCCATGCAATAACAAGTTTTAGGAAGTAGTATTATTAGTCCCTTACATACACAGCATTCTCACGATCAAATAAACCTTGGCAGAAAATGAAATGGCCGGTGAATAAACACTTCTCTAAATTTGTTATTGACAGTTAAAGTTGGGCTACTTTGTGGTTTAAAGAGGGGGGTTCGGATATGGAGGGGGGGGGGGGGGGGGCAGAACTTGATGCTTGGTGATACAGTGCTCTGTTGACATGGCAAACTATCAGTTTACCATGTTAATTGAACATCTAATAGCTTGCATAGAGCAGATGGCCTGAGGTGAAACATGCCCTCCTGCCCCCACTCTTTGGGTTTTATTTCTGGATCAGCTGGAGGAGGTGGGGTGAGAAAGGGGCAGAGGACGGTCTCTGTGCCCAGGACTAAAGCCTCCCTGTTTGGGTACATGAGACCCACTCCTCCCCTCATCTTTGCTGACATCCACCACGGCCAAATTTAGGTGAGGGGAAAACTACGCAGAGAGATATTTCAGTAAACTCTGTGTCAATAGTGATGTCTGCCAAACCAAACTCCATTTGCACTTGTTTCTCTCCTTAATCGCTCATCTAAACAAGCTTGAGGGTTGGTGGGAAAGGAGGAAGAAGGGCAACGGAGCGGGAGGTGGAAAGGTGAGGAGGCAAGAAAGGGGGAGTGGACGAGGGTTTTGCCAAAATAAATGCATGAATGCCGTCTTTGACTGACTGGCATCTTTGAAGTGAGCTATAATTGCAGCCCTCTTGTCCAGCAGTGGAGTCTGTGGCAAGCCAGGTCCTGGCCAAGCTGAGATGTCTGGCTGCAACACTGAGGAAACGTCATGGCTTAACAATAAACAAAGTCAAGAGGCTTCAATTCAGCGTGATTCAGCGTCATGCAGCATCATGCTTTGGTAGCGGTGGAGTGGAAAAAGAAAATTATTGCTTTATTCATTTGTTGAAATTCTGAGAAATTTGGCTGTTTATAACCTGCAATTGTAAAAATCATCACACTGATATTAAACCAGTATAGTTCCACACCACTTAGAAATCCCCCCTGACTCAGGGATGACGGCATGTATAACAAGGTAAGTACCAAAGAGGATCCTCACAAAGCTCCTTTCACAGCAGCACACATCCAGCCATTAGGTAACGCTCGAGCCCTCTCAGAACAGCGCTACCTGTGTGTACTGTACTCTGCTGCTCTGAGAACACACTAAATGCATAAGCATGTGTTTATGTGTTCATGCATGTACATGTACAGGGGTCCATATGTATCTGGGGGTGGGGGGGGTGGGGGGTGGTGGGTGGTGGTGGTCCTGAGACATGAGAGCCGGACATGGTAGGGTAAAGCTCTTTCTGACCACGGTGATGTTTTTCCACTGGGGGGGAAGTGTGACAGGATTACACGGGCTGTGATTAATACACAGCCCCTTGATGTCTTATTTAGAAAATAAACTCACCTAGCTCTGTGATTATTACACTGAATTCCCTGAAGAATACCTTATACAATGCACCTTTCAGCTGCTTGATTTAAAAAAATTTTTTGCTATGGGTGTGTTGTCTGGGCTTTTTTTTTTTTTTTTTAATGTTCCAGTGCAGCACTTGTGAAAAGGGGAAAACCCAGCTTGGTATTGCCTTACAATACCCCTTGGTGTATGCATATGTAACTTTGTACCACTTTTTCAAAACTGGAAAAGTAAACGGAGGGGACCGCTTAGGTGTTGCAGGGAGCAGAACTGTACTTGTCGGGGCAGGGCTTGAAATGGCTGCTAGGCGTTTCTTGTCCCTTGTTTCATTTTCTAATGACGAGGACCCTTGACAGCTCAGCAAGTGTGATGAGAAGATGGAGAGGAAGCAGCTATTTGATGTTTTCCTGAATTCAGGCACTGTGCCAAACACACATTCCAGGTCCTTCAAATGTAGTGTCCCGCTTTAACTAGTTGGTCTTTTCACAGCCCTGGGTTTTATCAAGACTTTTAGGTATATACTATCAGTCTGATTTTTTCCATACAAAACAAATGAGTCCCTGATTTATGAAACAACTCTGGCCACTCACATACATGACCTTGTGGTCATCTCGTAAATCCGGTCTATTCTGCAACGTGCATCCCCTCTCTGCTATGTGCAGCAGGCAGATTCCCTCCTTGCATGCAAACCCTGCTGCTGACTGGAGGAATCGAGGCCCAGGTGGGGGGTTGGTGGGTGAACGTGGCCCCCCCCAAACAATACCCCATCCACCAAGTTACACACACAGCCTCTTTCCTCAGAGTGCACACACCTGTGCCTGGGGTCTGGGCTTCTCTCAGCTGCCAGTCTGAACCCCAGGAACCCCAGAGTTGTTCTGCTGCATGATCCAAAAAAATCTGAGGTTTTCTTCAGACAAAACACACACCTGCACTAATGGTTAAACACAAATGCATACATGCCCATACATTCCTAGACATGAATATACTGTGCATTACCAAACTCACCCGCACCACAGATGGCAAACTTGATTCTGTGAGCTACTCGAAAATTGTAAAAATAAAAAAATAAAAAAACAGTGAGACTGAACTTGA
Organism: Seriola aureovittata; assembly: GCF_021018895.1. NCBI lineage: Eukaryota > Metazoa > Chordata > Actinopteri > Carangiformes > Carangidae > Seriola > Seriola aureovittata. Next base: position 13,919,425 of record NC_079380.1, on the reverse strand, counting down.
TTTGGACTCTGGGTTTTATGACACCGTAACTGACAAAGTGGCTGGAATGAATCGCATAAAGTCTTGTAGTTTTCATTTTGATTATGTATGCTACATTATTAGGGGATGGATGGTAGGCAGCTGAACAACCACATATCCACCAGAGAGTTATTTTTGTGTGTGCCACCACCTACTTTCTTCTCATCCAGGGCATAAAGAAAATTGTTAAAAACACACAGTGAAAACACAACAAAATAATGTGAAATAATGTTCTCTGATCAGATTATAACCCCTCTGTCCTGTCCAGAGAAGTTTGGATAGGAAGATCGGCACTGGTTTAAAACTCCATCACTCATGTGAAAAATTCTGGATAAATCAGTTTTAGTATAAACTTTGTGTAAGGCTGTGTTTACATATGTCATCATTGACTGAGAGCCAGAAAAGAGAAAGATGGACGGTAGAAACAAAGCCATTATCAGATTTCGGCAGGTTCCATTGACGGTTTAGACACATTAATGAGCAGCCATGGGAAAATAATTTAACAGACGTACTGAATAATTTCTATGTATTGTATATTAACTCATACACTCTGAATGAGCCAAAACATGGATCCACACACTCTATGGACATAAATAAACCTGACATACTCCGCACACTTGGCCCCCATTTTTCACTCCTTTGGGGGTAACCACAATTTGTGGTTGTTGCTGGGGTGGGTTGAAGTTAGGGCTTAGGTGGTCTGTGAACAGAACAAAGAGCAGTGAATTCCCATCCTCAACCCCATCCCTCCCGTTATCATAGAACCAGACGCACCTTCCCACTCCCACCGGCCAACTCAGATGGAAGGGCTGAAATTACAGCAGTGCAGGCTCCAAATCTCCCTCCATTCTCCACACATGCCAGACAGAGGGGAGGAAAGAATAACAGGCTTTACCGCCTCTGGTCTGCCTTTCTCTCTGCCCAAGCCTATGGCCTAGCCCACCAACAGATAATTATTACAGCTCATAAAGACATGGAGGAAAAGAGGAAAATGTAAAGAGAAGTGATACTGCACTGAGCTGAAGAAAACAAGGAACTGCAAGCAGAAAAAAATTATCAGGATAAAATTGGTAACCTGAAAATGAAAACTGGCTGAAAGGTTGAGCAGGAATTCAAGAGAAATTGGACCACAAAAAAAGGTATGGTAGTGTGGTGAGAAGAAAAAAAAAAAAAGAGTTAGAGAAGAATGGTGAAGAAACACAGCCAGGAGAGAGAGAGTGACCAATAAAACGTAAGATATGAGAGACAGCAGCAGAGATATGGAATAGAAATACAGGATGATTCCCATATCAAACGCGCGCACGCACACATACACACACACACGCAAAGAAAATGATGACAGAGGACAGACTTGGATCAAATCCAAGTCAAATGAAAAACACACTTAAGCTAAATGCTGATCCCACACACCTAGTGCATTTCTCTAGGTCTCTTTCATCTGCAGCTCTGAAGCAACAGCACACATGAAAATTGTTCAGGTAATAAAAGTGTGGAGGAGTAGTTCCCCAAGTCATCCTCAGCCCGCAGACAGCGTGCAGACAGATATAGAGTGTGCTTGTGCAGAGCGAAGATGTCATACCTGGATGGAAAGCGAGTGGAGACAGGATGAGAAGAAAATGGGAAAAAAAAAAAAAGGAAGCGAACCCAGGACAGCCCAGAGTTTATTCAAGAGCACATCAATCTGTCCCGATATAGGAGAAAACCAATGGTTTACATCCGAAGAAGAAAATTGCAAAAGTTTCTCTATATGCTCCCTGTACTAGACGCCCCTCCCAGAGCACACTGTGGGAACTAACCTAAAAAATATAACTCCAATTGATGGGACTATAATGCATGATAACGCATATAACCATGATCTCTGAAGTGCTGACAGGCCACACTGTGTCATATCTTTTTTTAAGTCTAGCTAAACCACGTATTACGTTTAACTACACTTTATCTGTAAAGTAGTAACTCAAATAAATGTAGTGCAGTAAAAAGTGCAATATTTCCTCTCTGGATTGTAATGCAAAGAATCATAAAATGTAAATACTTAAGTATAAGTACCTCAAAATTGTACTTAAGTATAGAACTTAACTAATTGTAGTATTATGTTTTGATTTCTTGATAATATCTACAAATTCACACACACCAGGACAAAGAGACCATTTAGCCTCCCCTGTGCTGTCACCACAAAACAACTTCAATCTCATTTTTGAAGTATGATGCACTTCTCCAGTCATCTATAACAGGCTTATGTAATGTCTACAGCAGCAATTCTGTACTTGTGGGATGACAGAGAGAGAGGGAGAGATACAGTAACCATGAGTGGAGAGGTGGCTCAAGGCTGTAGCGTGAGTCCAGAGATGTGTTTTGCTGATGTTATCTGGACAGCTGTAAACAATTCTTACTCAGTACAGACTGGCCGAGACACTGGGACATGCTGAACACTGTGACACACTGATTGTAAACTAAAACATACTACAACTCTGAAAAAATCCTGGCAGACAAACATACTCTCTATCTGCCTTACGTACCCATACTTACATTTGTTTTGTTGATTTTGTCACTATTTCTCTTTTTCATCTGCCCTCTATGCTTTCACTCACTCTCTACATTTTTCTCAGATCGTTACACACTTATGGATCTTGTTTCTGCTGTGCATGTTATCACACCTATCACATTCCCTCCCCTTCTTGTCTTTCTCCTTTTTTCAGCTTGTCTTTCTGTGTTCGTTACAGCTCACTGCCACTCCATCACACGCACTCCCATCATACCTCTGTACCTGCCGTCTTTTTGGTGAAAAAAGATCGGCTTTTGGTTCATCTTATCCATCCCAAAATCTCAGCAAGACTGAGATGAAACTGCACTGTGATAAACAACCTATAATGCACTGTCAACTGCATTTTAATTTTTTATGAACTCCTATGATTCTGCAGGCATTCAAAATTTCTGCCTAAGCAGGTTCGAGTTTGTTTTATGCGTCTGTTTATTTTAAATGCATGGCTTGTAAGTGCGTTGGAAACTGCCAAAGCCTTGTCATTCACTACAGCACATCCACAGCAATGCCATGGCTGGCTGCATACAGAATATTCATGCATTTAGGACGTTCTGCCAAACCCATCCATCAAACCAGATTCAAAAGTTTTGTCGTGTGAGACTTGTGTTTCTTGGAGGACTACTGTTTCCAAAAGCAATGTATTTAAAATGAGTCATAACAGTTGCAAAACTCACTGTTCTACTTATCATGTGTTGACTATAATAAAAGTATAAAGTTTTTTTTTTTTTTTATACTTTCTCTTAGCAAAGCCCTACAATTCATGTTTGTGTCTGCTGCAGACAACTTAACCAACATTTCTGCACAGGTCTACCATCTGAATGCAATCAGTGATTCACAATTAATGTTTCCCCCTTAGACGTTTCTAATGAGTAATTTATTGAAGTGTCCTCTTCAACCCCGTTTGTCCATGTGTGCGGGCCCATCTGTATGGTATCTGTGTACTGGCAATTGAAGTGTTGACTAATATCTTGGAGCAGATTAGGATATTCCATCAGGTTTCCGCACAGTAATTACATTCCTCGATGTGTCTGTTTTCCTCCTGTGTCTTATAGTTTTGTTCACAACAGGTCATCAGGTTGCTTCACTATAGGCATCAGCTTTTTCAACTTCCTCAAATTGGAGTGAGGGGCTACAAAAACGAAGGTGGATTTGAGACAGAATGAGAAAGAGAGACTCCTTAATACTGCACACATTTCATTCAGAAAAGGAGGAATAAAATACTCTTATTTGCGCAACTGGAAAACAACGACTGCAGTGTAGTGGATATATTATATTTATGAGAGCGCAAGCTGAACCACCATTGGGTTTTTGTTACAGAACAGTAGTTCCTGGCTGGGACCATTTTCAATAATCACAACACATGGGAATGAATGGAGAACGGTTGTATAAAAGTAGCATGAGGCCAAGCAACAAAGCGAGGGAGGGAGAGAAGATCATGTAATGTGACTGCTAAAGTGATAAAAGGAGAGAGTGGGAGGAGGCAGGGGCATGAGAAGAGAAGAGGGGTGCAGAGGGGGGAGTGTGTATGGTTGTTCTGCTTGTGGATGTTGTAGACGGTAATGTTATACCTCCTCTGTGTTTTGACATTTGAAGACTAATGGAATAGTTTCATACCAACAAAAAGCCAGACGATTATAAGGCCTCTTTTCTAGACGTAAATAAAGGGTGCAGAGGCATCACTTTCCCATGATGACATTGGCGCCCTTGTACTTGATATCTCCGACTATTTATTCAGATTATTACCACAAACATCTTTATACTTTGTTCCTCCGTTGCATCCTCCTGTTGTATGAAAGTATGAAAGCCAACTCCATGGTTCAGCAAGAGAGGAATATCTTCAGTGTTTAGTCCAAAGAGACAGACAGATAGACATAAAGTTGTTCCTCTGAGGAAATGCTGTCTGGATAATTTGGATGAAGTGGGTGGTTGGAGAGAGAGAGAGAGAGAGAGAGAGAGAGAGAGAGAGAGAGAGAGAGAGAGAGAGAGAGAGAGAGAGAGAGAGAGAGAAAGCTGGAAGCTTGTGAAATGGGAATGAGAAAAACATCTAACCATCGACATCATCAACAATGCGTTCTGTTGTGAGTGTGACCTTTCATATAATAAATTAATCACCTTTCAGGGGTAAAGTAGAGTCAACGTCAGCTGAAAGCAAAATTATGCTTTATCAATCCTATTGCAAAAAACCAGAACGCTATTCAAACTATTGCATTACAGCCAGACCTATCTCCACACTTTGTTTTAGCACTGTGTCAGCACTGGAGAGTCAAATCTAAAATATAATTTAGTTACTTTAATAACAGTTTAACTTTAATTACCTCTTGAGTCAACATGATGTTGATCAATCATGTTCTGTCTCATGTGGTCGAACAGGCCATTTGCACCACCGGGACTGTCAAAAATCCATGAGGTCTTTACCCACTCATATTTGGCTTTTGTCACATCTCTGTGAGTCTATAGTTTGCAACTAGAGTTCTGCAAATCATGGCGAAACCACAGACTTACACACAAATTAGTACAAGTGACCTCAAGTTTCAGTTGAGTTTTTGTTTTTTCGTGCATGCTCTTGTCTCTCTCACACTATCTCTCACATGCCATTCTTTGCATTCAAGGAACCTCCAGGAATGGAAGTAGGGTTGAGAAACCAGGGCCAATGTTAATCAATCCGGATTGACCACATCACTGTGGCAGTAATAAAAAGAAGCGAGTGAGAGTGATCAACATGTCTTTCTTTTTCTTAAAGGCTTTAAAAAAAACTTGGTGCCAAACCTCAATTACTTCTCTGTAACATTAAATGTCCCCTACCAAATAAGGTTAGAATTTGGAAAAACACAAAAAGCATCCAACAGTATTATTATTATAGTTATTAGTGATTGGACAAACAGCATCAGAAACTGAAATTGCTTATGTGAAATAATGAAAACAAGAACCCCCATCACTCACATCTCTATTACAAAATAGGTTCTGAGGGCTTTAATAAATAAATCCTCCAAACTAAACAACAACATATGTAATTTTGCTTCCAACATGAGTCGGTGTCTTCTGATCTGAGGTTTACAAAAAACATGTGGTTTGGGTGGCAAACCTACATGGTTAGAAAACAATCTTGGTCATGGTTAAAAGAATAATTCATTGGTTAAGATTAGGGAAATATCATGTTCCTGTTTCAGAGGAACAAATGCTGATGGTAGTTAAACAGGATGGGAAACAGTGCACTCACATACGAAGCTCTTGTATGACAGTCACATCCTTTGCTGATCCATCTTCCTTAAGTGTTACTGTGTTATGACAACATCACGCTACCTTCATTAATGCTCTTGGCAGACAAGAGTCATAATACACATGGCTGCTAGAGATTTTTGTCAGCTAAATGTAAAAATAGGATGTATTATCTTTTCATCGAATAAGAGTGGTGTCTTGTTGATCCAAGCTTGAAACCATAATACAGCTTTCCTAAGAATTCATTTGTGGTCTTCATCTTTTCATAGTGTTTTGAAGGATAAATGGAAGTTCAGGATTTTCTCTTGTCCTTACAGCTGTTGGTATTGGACAACATCATCTTCTCAATCTCTCTCACTTTGTAGCAGACAAAGATGGCTTTTGTGCTCCCAGTTGAGCGGGCTGCAACACCTCAACACTTTCTACAAGCCGGGCGGCTATAATCTCTCTGTCAAGTGTGATATCATTCATCTAGAGCTGATAATGTCTTGGAGTCCACTGCCATCTCTCAGATATGGTTGCTGTGGCCGTTGCCTGACGACGTCTCTGTTGTGGTCATGTTTAGGCGATAAACCTGGTAGTATCTTGTTTGTATAGTCTTTGGAGTAGGTGATAGAGTGTGAGTTCATGGTTGAGCTGTCTTGTTATTTTGGGGTCACATTACAGCTCATTCAGCCATTATATTGCTACTTTCTTAACTCAGCCGCTTCTATGTAAGGATAATGTCAAGAAAAGGTTTAGCTTCATGGAATTCCATTTAACAGTTTGTGTATTTTATTCAGGTCCCAATCCTATCACTATAGTGGGCTTCTATTTTTCCAGGGATTCTGGGCTGAACTTTAAAAACCAAAGTACAAATGCCTATCCTCATATTTACCTCTCAATTAACCCCCACACTTTCCAACCTCTTTTTCCCTCTTCCCGTGTGACCTTCTCACCCCTCTCTCTGTTTTTATATCACTGCCCCCCTCTTCCAAACACAGGAAACCTGTGCTGGAAAATCCAGCTTGTGTGTCACTCCACTTTAAAGTGAGAGTATCAAGCAGGAAAATAAATACAGGATAGAGAAAGTAGCAACAGAACAAAGTAAAACAAAATTGGTGTGGCTGCAAAGCAGGGTTCTGGCTGATGTCCATGTTGATAGAGAGGTTTGGGCACAGACTGGGAGGACGCTAGCGTTTCAAAAAAGCCGACTCTGATGCTATCAGATGCTATCGCTGTGCTATTAGACTGTCAGGGTTATGATTGTTGCTTTGATTATGCTGCAGAGGGTGTAAGGCAGCCCTCTTGTATTTCCTATCCTTCACTGAGTAATGATTTGGAATTCCCAAAAAGCTCAACGTTTGCCCATCAAGGCAACAATTGTGTGTCTGTGTGTGATTCACTCCCGTTCTCCTGCTCTTGTCCATTTTCTGTGCTCTTTGATTTGTCTACAGCCAACCCAGGCATCCCTCTTCATGTGCCGGTCGCTGATATCTCACCTGTCTAATCCTGCAAAGCTGGCAGATTCATTGGTCTTACAGAGACGCACTTGTCCACTGAGTTCTGTCACTGTGTAGTTTCATTGCCAGCCTTCAAGGAGGGCACCAACAGATGATCAAAAAGCACAGGCAGTATAATAATATTTTAAAACTATGATCTTCTCTCATAAGTGGTGCATTGTGGAATACAGGCTGTCAAATATTGGAGCTGATTACATAAAGGTGTACATCACTCCTTTAATCACACATCAAAGACTCATCACTGTCACAGCGACAGGATGGCCCGTCCCATCTTGTACACTTCAAAGAGGTGGAAAAATCTCACACATGGACACACTGTCACACAAGTACCTTTCACTTTGTCTCTACACAGAAACCGACACACACAGAGACAGTTTAAGTGTCTCATATCAACAACCCAAATACCCTTCAGTGGGTAAAGTGATATCAGTAGGAAAGGCTTAAAACACATAGGTGAGCAAGCATCGAGATGAAAGTGGGAGATTTCCCAACAAGTCTTAACGGCTTTGTTCAAGAAAGATCCTGAGTGGAGATTTATCTGGTGGAATGTGTGGGGAAATCGCAGCCTGCATATTAAGCAGCCTGGAAAGGGGAAAATACGATACACAGGACAGATATGTTTAGGTGGTGGGGGGCGTTAAACATTCCTATAAAGTTGGTGTGGGGACAGGCAAGGCTGTGTTCCACTGCTGTGTCCACATGTTGACAGCTTTACGCCTGTGGTCCTGTACTTTAACTGCTGCCTTGGATAAACCCAAAAGTCATCGACTCTCACCGCTTGCTGTATAAACTGAGAGAAAATCTGGCCTGGACTGAAGCTTAAAGGTACTGTATAAACACATTAGGAGATGGATGAATGCTGTGGATGAGAATAGTAAGGTATAACGCAATTCCATATGAATAATGTCAATAAATCTACATGTCTCCAGCCTTAAATACAAAAAACAACCTCAAAAAGCAGACTTAAGATGACTCGCTACACACTGGTCGAGTTCATCGACCTATGAACCTTCTTCCTAACCCCTGTTAAAAAGCACACAGCTTGTCTTTCCTCAGTCTACCTCTCAGGTCTTAATCACAGAAGAGGAAACATTTTTGGTTTGGGGTTCACAGGAAAATGTCTCATGCTGTTTATAAGGTTAAAGGGTCAGTTCACCCGAATTACAAAGGAACATATTTTCTCACTTACCCCCTGAGGTATGAAACCATACAGGTAGTTTTGGTTTTACTTGACCAGGTTTTGAGATAATGATCTCTAAGAATATATACTTGAAGTCTAATAACTGTTGATCCCCTAATTTTCCTATTTGACATGTCATGACAACTACTAGATGGATTTCCATGAAATTTTGTGCATATTATAAGATTTAATGTTCATGTATGTGTTTGTTGAGGGTTTGTTGCAGCTCAAATTCTAAGAGAGCTCCTTCACAGAGCCTTATCTGAAAAATCTGAGTGTGAAGCCATTTGGTATAAATTGTCAATTCCTCCACTGAGTGACTCTGAATAATTTTTTGGGGATAATTTGGGTAAACCAGCACTGGCTGCAACATTCCTTTTCAAATCTAGATGAAGACTTGTGTTGCATGTAATCACACGTTTCTGTCATGCTATTGCCTACTGTCAGCTAAAGACAAAATAAAGTCTACCATCCATGTAAGATAGGACTGTTTAAGATGTTGGTAATAATTTATCATTGAATGAACGTGTAAATACACTGACACATGTGCACAGGAGGAAAACACGTTTGCTTACAGGAGCTTTTTAAAAGGTACTGTTTCTCAACATGTGCTGAGTTTTCTGGTCCATACACAGTCCTCAACCAACCTCTCCACACCACCCCCTCTGTCCATTACCACTTCTCATTCCACTTACACAGTGTCAGGGTGAGACCATCCAACCCAAGCACCCGCTTTGATGACAGTATTAAGTGTTTCCAAGTGTAGCTCTAACTGTTTGCCTTGATCATGTTGATATAGCAATAGTGGTAATATTCTGCAACCCACAGGTGTTAATTTTATATATGTGAAGTAGTCACTTTTAAATCTGATCACGGTCATGAGGTATGGATTGAAAAGTAAGCATGCACAAACCAAACACAAATATATGTGCACAGAGTCTATGTTTTCCCAAGGGCCAGCTGATGAACTAATACACATTTGGTGTATATGAGTGTTACTTTTAGACTGAGGTGAAAAACATTCTCTTGGTCCTCCCCTATGGTGTGTATGATACTTAGTGGACCACTAACACTGTTGTTTCTGATGAGATGTGCCCAAATTAGCTGAAAGGAGGCAAACAAATTGTCTTTCAGTGTGTCTCCAGAGTGTCTTCTCTCCCTCCCTCTGATCTTTTCAGTGGAGCTTCTCGAAGCAGGAGAACTGCACAGTGAGTGAATTTCAAAAGCAGCAGCCCTGATGGGGCTCTGTATATGAAAGGAATAGCTCCAGTGTTCCCTTAATGGATGTTTTTTTTTTCAATGAGCACTTCTAAGAATACCCTCCCTTGACTTTCCTCTCCTCTTTATGACAATGGTGCATTCTGTCTTCATCAGCCAAAAGTTGTTCATTCCTCTTCTGCAGGTTGAATGAAGAGGTAACCGTGTTGTGGAGTTGTGAACACGCCACACTAGTAGTTTAAATAGATTTTGTAGTAGCTTGCTGGTAGTTAAACCACATTCAAATTTGCACAGTGATTTAAGTAGTTTAAGGAGCTGTTTGCAAGTTTTGCTATCACTACATAGCAATCATTAGCATGGACAGCTGTTAATTTACAGTACCAGTAAGTTGGGAGTTAAACATCAAACTTCATTCCTTTACTTACCGAGAGCTGTCTCCAGCAATGGAAAGCAACACTCTTGTTTTGCTTTTTCTCCTTCTTCTACTGAAGTTAGCATGCTAACCAGCTAGCCCCGGCCTGGTCAACCCATCTGATCCCTTTCAGATACTGAGTCACTGTTTTAAACGCAAGGATGGCTGAAGCTCTTGACAAGATGGGTACGTGAACAGTTGTTAATGCTAACGTTGGCTATGTAGTAATAGTAAAACTGGAATATAGCTCCTTTAAATTAATTATTTATCTTTTTTTGAGTAGTTAAGTACTGAACCTACAAACTATTTTGGGTTACAAAAGGAAAGGAATCTTTTTAATTATTTTACCATTATTTCTCGACTGTAATCAAACCCACTTTGACCAGCCTGATGCCCTTTTTCTTTCAGCCTGACCTCTGTAAAGGCATGCCCAGGCAATGCATTTGTCAGGCAGCCACCGCCACACACTTTGTGCTTGTGCATTTGCAAAAGCCACAGGTAGCCATCTCTCAGTGCTCACACAGCGGCAATATCATCATGGATAAACCTCCCTAATCTCAGCCTGATGGGCATTGTATAAAAAAACCAAAGCTGACATTTCTCACACTGGGCTGGGTTATTTATGTATTTATCGCTTTCTGTATGACCTGTATGATAAGTAGTTTGAACTGCTGCTTTTCTTTAGTGAACCTTACTAGATTTCTCCCTAGGTTTGATTTGCTGTAGTTAAACTGGTTCCAATGTGAAGTAATTGGTAGCTTGCAAAGCTATACTTTCAAAGTGGCTTCCCAAACACTGGTTGTGACTCTCTCTTGAAATTCCCCTGGAAATCAAGCCATAACTAATGGTGAAAAAATGGCAGGTTAACAGAAGGACAATAGACAAAATTGAGCAAGGATCTGTGTGCCTTTATCTGAACCAACCTTTATTTGAGAATATCAAATATTAACTTTGTTCCACAAATACGTTGTGAACTTATGCAACAATGTGCTGAGAGTTTTTATCATTCAACGAGTTCCTGTTACAATGTGAGAAGAGTGTGTTTTCTTTTATTTTCCCAGAGAAGAATAGTGTGGTGCAGGGCTCAGATATTTGAGTATAAATAGCGTGAAAAGAGAAGTTGTGCCAGACAGGAATGTCCTCCTCAAGGGCATCTGTTGGACGATGCCCAGCATGCCATGATGGGTGTTAAAATTTGCTGGAGAGCAGCCAACAGCACGAGGAAAAGACAGAGACTGAAAGACAGAAAAAGAGAACACTGTTCATTTATCCTCCCTGCTCTATTTAGAAGCAAAAAAAAAAAAAACACAAACCAAAGAGGGGAGGATAGATCTATGAGGCAACGGGTTGATACAGACAAAATGTAACTCGAGAAAAGAGGGAATAAATTGAAATACAGTGAGAAAATGAAAAGAGGGGAATAGATTGTGAGGCCATCAGAGAATATGAGAGAGGAAACGAGCACAGGAGACATCTGATTGGCTGGAGACAAAAAGGCAGAAGGGGACAGAGGACGTGAGAGAAACAGAAGATGGAGAAGTTATTTCACACTTCTCGTTAGCAAGATACTCTTTTCACACTGTGACCTATTAGTCCTGAGAGACACTGACGATGGCTATACGTAAAAACATGCCCACTTCCCATTTCTCTTTCATTAGCTCATCATGCATGTTCCTATTTCTCTGTTTTGCCTGGCGTCTTTCTCTTCTTCCTCCTTTAGACTGTAAACAGAAAGATTTGTTTTTATATGATGAAACACTGGGACAACTGGCAGCTATTCTGAGCGGCCATCACCTGGATATCAGAGACATAAAGACGCACTGCTCAGGAATGGAATCTGAGCAAATGACCTTATAAAATAACATGCCAGATGAGCTTTCAGCAGCTCCTTCTCACTTCCCAGAGAGCAATGCCACAGCAGAGCATAAAGCGATTAAGCAGGTATGTCAGGTATTGTGGAGTGACTTTGTGTGTGCGTGTCAGTGTGAAAGCCCTGTGTGTCTACACAGCTGTGTATCTATATGAATGATAGTGAGCTGTATGCAGCCAAAGTAGTCTTGTTTCCTTGTTTGTCACAACAGGAGCTGCTGTCAGTCGCACAGTGACCCTGCTATTTTGCAGGAGTCAGAGGTGAGAGGTCAATGAGGTGACACCGGGATTGTTGGGAGATATGGAGTCAACCGGCTCTTCCCCATCACAGCCCTGACACAAAAACAAAAGGCTGTGACCTCATCCCCTGGGAAGTTTTTAGATGCAAGGAAAGTTGCTGATTTGGATTTTAAATCAATAGTAAGAAAACACTTCAGCTATAACTCATTAAGCTCCCGGGGGGCTAAGAGAAACACTGAAGACATGCGGTCATTTTGCCACCTCGGTGAAAAGCAGAATGAGAAATGACCACAAAGCAGAATCATCAGTGCATTGCAGTGTGACGGGATGTGAATCACAATGCTGACACTGTGGAGACTCCCTGTAACTTCTGGCAATGGTATTACAGTGGAGAAGAAGGAAGTCAATTCCTGTAATTTTGAGATTTTGTGATTATGACAGACATCAGAGAGGTCACTGGCTGGGTTGCGGGGGGATGGTGGTGGGGTGCCATCCCTGGTGCTTGAGATTTCACAGCAGCAGTGAATTCCTGAGCTCCAGCTTGTCACAGTGAGATTTGTTTCATATGGTAACACAAAGGCAGCACTGGCTGCACGCGGGCCCCCGGCACCAAACAGCCAGCCTTGCTGGGAGGGCCACGCACTTTCACAATAGCACCTCTGTAACTCCAGTGAGCCTGCAGAAGTTTGCTTTTGATCTCTCATCACGCGAAGTCACACTCCAGAATAGAAATAAGAAAAACCTTACATCTTCCTTGGAAGATGTATGGTCTGGCATCTGCTTCATCTGTTTTGTTCTTGGTCTTGTTGTCAAGACTTATTTTCAGCAGGGAAAGCTTCAATTTGATCTCCACCCCCTTAATGCATCTCTTAATCTGACAACATCTAAGAAAACAAGTAAAATGGAATAAGAATAGAAAAGACAGACTGAGTAAGACAGAGAGAAAAAAGATCTTTGTTGCCCTACCATGCTATTAGTAACAGGTCAGCGAGGCCATATTTTACAAGGTAGCATTCAGAAGTGCCTTTAACACAAACAGGTGTACAACAACATTATCTGACTGTCTGTCCCTGTCCTCAAAATTGTTGACCCTTTCTCCTTCAAGCCCCCCCATCTGTTACCTCCATAATCCTCCAGGCTCTTTTCACCATGGCGGTTATCCTTCTTTAGATGCACATGAATCTTCATGAGACAATGTGCTGATAAAGTCTCACTGCCATACATGAAGCAAACATGAAATAATGTTTGTCATAACTTAACATTTATGATGCTAGACTGATCATTATGATTAGCATTCTTGAGGGTAAAACTCTGACATGATGATCGAATAGAGATTTCTGGGTAACGGATGTAAATTGACACTAAGTTTTTTAATGTTTATATGCAAGTATATTTTGAAGTGGATATTTCTTTTAGCTGCTGTTCCCAGCATGAAGTACTCATCCCATTGTGTAAATCCTCTGAGGTTAACCAGAAGACTTGCGTGACTTCTCTACACATTAGACCACAAAATGCCACCTTGTAGCACTAACCGCAGTGTAATACAGCTGTTCAGAAAGAACATGCCACCCATACTTAAGCCTGGCACCCACAACCATAAGCTTGTGCCTCACCAGAGCCTGATGAGACCATTTGTTCTCAGCCTGGGAACAGGAGATGAAAAAGGACAGAGGACGAAAAGAAAGAACAGAATGTTGCCACTGCTGCCAGTAATTCATGGATTTGATTTCGCATCTTTGTGTGTTATCACAGGGCAGAGATCGACATGGAGAGAGGGCGGGAGGAAAAAAGAGAAGGGAGAGAAAAGAGAGACAGAGCAGTGTGGGCATGCCCGCTGTTTGCTTGTTTATCTCTCTTCTCCATCAACTCTGCAGCAACTCACCCAACAACAGGAGGACAGCTTTCCACTGAACCAAGGCTGCAGCAAAATCTTCAAATATACACACAAATGTCATAGACATGAACATCTCACAACATATGCATGCAGAAGGATCACTTCCCCCCAGATGTTTTCTTTAACTTGCCTCATGTTTACTATAAACTCTGGGTAATATCCTGCAAAAGCCTCCTTTACACACTGCCTGACCCCTGATTGATCTGACTGACTGAATCAGACAGTCTTGTTAAATAGCAGACCTGGGAAACAGTGCATGCCAGTTGCCTGCATTGCTACAGTAAATCTCCTTACGCTCCCTTCTGCTGCTCTCTTTTCTTTACCAACTTCTTCACCCTCTTATTGGTTTTATTAGAGGACTCTTAAATTTTCTCCACTTTTCTTCCTGTCCTCCACTTTCTCTGTCTCACGCTCTCTCATTTAACCTCCATCTCATCCTGCTCTCCTCTCCTCTTACATATCATTACACATTTACATAGGAGGCACAGTGCCAAGCTCTGTCATAAAAAAGAGCCATTGTCCCAATTTGCTCTAAGACAAATGTCTCAAGCCTGTATTATCATCAAATAATGAAACACATTAACATTTTCCTGTTGCGGTATTGGTTTCCCGAGTGCAAACATACTATTATTGTCATTCTCTGACTCTCATATACACACAAGCCCTTCAGCACTCAATGTCTCGGATGAACTTAGAGCTGAAATGCACACTTGCGCCACTGGCATAAGAGCAACAAAGGTCTACACAGGCCCTGTTGTCCTGGGACAGTAAGGTAGTTATCTGTGCCACAGTGGGAACATAAAGCAGTCAATAGATGAATGCTATCTTTATATCTTCTGCACCAGAGGTGATTTGAAACACTGCCACTGGACGTCATAGAGCCCAACTCTGAAACACAGCCTTTGAAGCACTGACAGCACCGACAGAATCAGGCCAGCTCTTTGATATGGGTGGTGGGGAAAGGAAAACTTAAGCGTTACAAGGGAGCATTATTTAGTTACAGCGCCATTAAAAATGTTGAACTTTGAAAATGATAGGAGAAATAAAACATTGGAGTTGGCAAGAAAAGTTTTACAACTGGACAGAAAAGGTTTTTTGACCCATCTTGGAAAGATGTTTGCTTAGGCTTAGAGTCAAGAGGACAGAATAAGACTGTTAAGCACTTTTAAGGTAAGTAAACGTTTGCAGAATATTATTACTGTGGTGCCGTTTCATATTCTACATTAAGATTTGAGCTAATGTAGGTTAAATCTTTTAAATAAACACAATTACTGTATACCACACAAGCACAGTAATCACTAAAGTAATCCTGAATTGGGAGCTTGTGGTGTTATTCTTTGTTTAATCAAAAGACCTCTGCTATAATGAAGTCCCTTGTTGGTCCTGTTTGGGCTTGAGGGAATTTAGCTATCTACCCAAAATTTTGTTTATTTTACTCCGACTTCCTGTTTTCCTATCACACATCATCTAAATGCTCTTTCTCACTTCCTGCCCGCGGGACTTCAGGTAAACCAAAACATTACGTCAGTGAGGAACTCATGTCTCGCTACTTTGGGCCCTGGAGGGCTTTTTGAGGGGAACAATAAACACAATGGCTGGCAGTGGGAGAGAGAGTTAATTACTAAAGCCGATTCGCTCACTAATGACTGTTTCACTTCTGTGTGGTGTTTTTAATGGGATTCAGGAGTCAGGCTGAGCAACAGCACAATCTGTTTTTAATGGGACTTTGAGCGGTTAGAGTTGAGTCTGCTGCGCACACAGACAAAGCCACTGCTTTTACTTGTGGTGCAGAGTGATCTCATTAGAGGCTTGGTAATAAAAGAGTAATGGAGTGATTAGATCAGGAAGAAAACAGAAAAAAATGAATGACATTATCAACGGTTTCGCACTACTCAGAGCACACCTTGAGGCATTTCTTTCACCACAATCGTCATTTAATCCCTGTCCTGTTGTTGTGCCATTACAGCATAAACTTTCACTGCAGCTCTGATTCGGTCTCATGAAATGGCGGAAAAGAAAATCTTTTGCTTGAGTAGAAAGCATTTAGAAGAATTCCCTAGAAGTTTTGTTCTTTGCTAAATGTGAGCTGTAGGCTAAATATGAGCATGTGGAGGCTAGGGATAGGTATCATTAAGATTTTAAAGGTACTACTACTTTTACCAATACTGCTTGTCGATTCGGTATTTAACAGTACTCTTTTCTGTACTTTGATATTTTGTTTTTAAAAAAAAAAAATTAAGAACAGAATTAACATTTTTATCACATGTACTCAATTCAGTGTTTCCTCTCGGATTTTTTTTCAGCAGTGGGGGGGCATGCTCGGGGGGGTTAGAGTCAGTGGCAAAGTTTGCACCCAGGCTCATCTCTCTCTCCTGCACCTTCACCCAGCTCTCCTGCTGCTGTGCTCTACATTCATTTAGCAGTGTGCTCCGCCACTGCTAAATGAATGTAGAGGAAACACTGCAATTAACATTCTTGAGTCGCAAACTTCAACAGCATTGTTTTGAAGAAATCACTATCATAGACTGACTGATGCCATATACTTGGATCTCTTGACTCTAGGTGGAAGCTGTTGATGCACAGTGGAAAGTACTTCAGATCCTCCAGAAGACCACATTCATTTTTTCTGCATTCACACACCCAATACTCTACCCTCATTATTGTTGATTCATCATTATTGCATATGAGGCCCAACACACACAATAACTGTAGAATATTAACTGAATGTCACACACTTCACACACTTTACTCACTACACACTTAAAAAGTAATCACATTACTGTATTGTGTTTAATGCATTACTGCCCAACACTGAATATAAGACACAATCTCAGTTTAACATAATGAAGTTCCACCTGACAGCAATGCATTCAGCATGTTAAGTGTGTTGCCAGCCTTAGAAAGGAGGTTCAGTTGAGAAGTGATTAGCTGAGTAACAATAGAGAATGATGACAAAGCATTGTCTGTGTCACTGTGGCCCCCTTGTGTGTGAATGTCCACGGCCACAATGAGTGAATGGCACAGAAAAGGAGGCTCGAGTCACAGAGCTCATCCTGGACTTATCGCCTGAGCCCCCTACTGCACAGCCAGGGATTACTGAGCTCTTTATAGAGCCCACTTCCCTCCACAGCCCTGCAGACCCCCCACAGCTCAGCACGTGTTCACAGCATCACACAATGTACATGTTCTGCAAATATACACGTAGTCACATGCACATACATACTCGCGAAAAAAACTTGCTCATCTACATCTTATTATCCTCAACAGCTCATACTGGTTACATAGTTTTCACAGTGGAAAAGAAAGAAAATACACAGAGGAAAGATCAATTTCACTGGTAGCCTAAATGAAGATTTAAGGAAACGTTTAGATAGTAGCATTTGTGATTTCTCTAGGTGTGAATCCAAGTGTGTGTGTGTGTGTGTATAAAACTTCTTAAAGCAAAAAAAAAAAAAAAAAAAAGAATTATTTATATTCACCCTATCTACTGTGATTTAATAGGTTACTCATGGAGGATTGTTGTTTGTTTTCTCTGAAGTAGTGTGTTTCACTACATGGCAATCAGTGTTACAGCAAGCACAATGGCTTATGTTGTGTTTTTTGTGCACTTTATTAAGGTAAGTTCTTCCCAATAAAAAGATATCTAAATAACATCATCCCTTCAAAATTTTGTAATAATGTTCAGAACCAAGAAATTTAGAAACTATTTCTGGCTTTACTAAAATTTTATATTTAAAATAAAACTAAAATATGTGTGTGATACACATAAGAAATTAGACATTGTTTTTCATTATTTTTTCCCACCACTGCTACTTCCACGATATGTTGAGTTCATTTAGGTATTCCTAAAGCTTGATGAAGTACTGAAGCATGGCAGTTTTTAGCCATGCTAGTATTGGAGCTCTTGGGATTGTGATGTTGTTCAACCACTCCACCACCCAAACTGAAATATACCAACAGCTACTGGATGGATTGCCACAAGATTCTAAGCCGATATACATGGTGCCAAGAGGATGAATCCTACAGACTTTTGTGTTCTCCTGACTTTTCCTAAAGCCCCACAGGTTGATTCACATTTGTAGTTTTGAGTGAAATCTCTTAACAGCTATGGGATGGATTGCCATCCCTCAGGATAAAATTAATTATGTTTGGTGATCCCTTTAATCCAGGGCCATCACCAGGTCAAACTCAGTTTTTCCAATACTTTGGTTTATGACAAAATACCTGCAAAACAAAAGATATAATGCAAAACTAAGATGATGAAAATAACTCAAAACTCTGCTGTTCCAAAATCAGCCTTGCAGAGCATGGATGTAGACTCTCCAGCTGTGTTAAACTCAACCTACTTGCACAAAACCCAGTTATACCTTTACAGCCGGACACTTACTGCATTGCAGGGACAACTCAGCAGCTACTGAACAATCTACAGTGTTTGATAGCTGTGTGTGTCTGCTGTTGAGTAGAGCTTAAATAAGCAAGGGGGAGTGAAAGAGGAATTCCTGGACGCTGAGCACATGTTCTGTTTTACCCTCCTTTCTCCGTTAGCAGGTCGGCGGTGTCAGTCATTTATGTTCGAGTGTACGTGCACGGCTGCCTCACACAGTGGCCCACAATGATTTACGCCTTTAGCGCTGCACGACAATGAGTATGTCATTTAAAATAGCAGGTGTTCACATGCTGCTTAGCTCATGGAAAGCGAGTTAAAGAGAGAGAGAGGGAAAGACAGAGGGGCGTGTGTGAGGGGAAGGAGAAGGGGGTAGGACTGAACCTGAATTAAACTCATAAATGGTGCAGTCAAACTGGCATGCAGGTCACTGAGTTTCCCGACCACTGCTGGGTCTGTTTCTCATCCTACGACAATAACTTTGCCAGGCAACTTCCAGCAGCACTGGTAGCAGTTATCCTGTTGCTGTTATTAGCTTTGGTGAAAGTCATGTCAGAGATATTCAGGTCAGACTAAAAACCACTGAATATAAAGCATTAGGGTTAGTGGGGAACCATGCATGCATGTGCTTCTCTCTCTACACACACTGCAATGACATCATCTTACTGAGCACAGAGAAATGTAAAAAAAAAAAAAAAAAAAAACTGCAGATGAAAACAGACAAACTGAAAACTTGTCGAAATAGTATAAAAGCCTATTGAATGCTTTTTATTGTCTACTCAAGAAAAAAAGGAATCAGGAGGGTGAGAACAAGAGTTTGGAACAGAGACACAATGCAACAAAAGCGCAACATGGAGGTACAATAGGACATACAGAGATAAAACCTCATGTTGTATAAAAGGAAAGATAAAAGGAAAAGAGCATAGAGGAGTTTTAGAGAAACAAAAAGGGATTTGCTCTTTTGCAAGACGTGACAAAGAGAACAAACATGGTGCTGTGAAGTCTGAGAGCCGGCAATGTTAACAAGCTGTCAGAGATCCCTTCACAGTCTTTCCTCTCCCCCGCTGTCCCTCCATCTCCTGCTCCTTCCTCCCCCACTATTGTGACCTCCCCTCAGAAGCCACTCTGTCAAACTTGCTTCCACTCCTGCTTCTCAGCCTCACCTGGCATCAAAGACGCTCGTGTGGGGAGGCTCTTCAGAAAATAACACCCCAATAACACATACACAGGAAGTCCACAGCCAATCGACAATAGTTCAAGAGGGCTTTTCAAAAGAAAGTAGAGAAGCTGAGGTTGCCAGTCACAACTGGGACACAACACTTTTTATACTACTGGATTTGGGCTCCATGACAGGTACAGATATTAAACTTGCTAGATCTCTCAGATTGCATCATACCGAGCACCAAACGAATGTCAAGTTGCCTCTGATCAAGGGCTTTTCTCAGCAACCTACAACAACTGTGAGCAAGTGAAAAATCAGGGTTAAAATCATTTGGTGTATTCAAAACCAGATTGTGAGTCTTCACAAAGATCGGGTAGGATAGAAGAACATCATCTGGCTACTCAGGCCCGGATTAGGAATTCCCCCACACTCTCAATCCAAGGTTTTGAATTATAGGTCCTCATCTGAGGCTGCTTACTGTTGGAAACACCTGTAGCTTGTACAGGATTTGCACTGACAGGTTACAACTTGTGATCACAATCTGAAGGATGACATAATGACCTGTAGATATACTCTATCATACAGGATTTACAACACATACTTTCCTAGGCAAGCAGCAACAATACCAACATATTGGCAACATATTTGTAGCTGAATGGAATATGCAAACACAATGCTCCACCAATGCAGTTCAATGATTTAGATTCTTTCAACTCACACACAAACACGCACACAGTACACTGCAAGTAATGTATGTAACCTGTATCATACAGGATTTTACCATATCATTCAACATTCAAGTATAGCGACACAATGATACAATAGTCAAATGTTTTCCAAAACCAACCTATTGTATAAGTACCACAGACCAGAACCAGACAATACCTTAAATTAGCACAGTCGATAGCGTGTGAATAATAATGTGAGAGGAAGCCTACCTCATCTGACGGTCTTCTTTTTTGCCTTTCTCCTCGAAAACTCCTCCACTGCATCATTAAAATCCAGGTCTCTGACGGTTCCGACTCTCTTGCAGTATTGATAAAAAATCACGTGTTGTTGCCTTATCCTTGTTCTCAGTTCGTTTTTAATTCTCGGTAGAAAGTAGTAGGCTAAATTGTGTGGCTGCTAAACTGGTAACAAACTCACCCTACTCAGGTGGAGATGAGGGTGGGGCAGTTGAACAGGTGTATGTCGCAGGGCTGTGGCTCTCTATCTTTTTCATTTTCGTTTCATGCTGATGCTCAGTTGAGCTCATGTTAGGCGGCTGCCGCGTTACTGTCCCCCTCCTCTGCGACGTTAGCATCGTACCCTCCGGGCTCCTTGCTAATGCTAGCGAGCCGAGGAGCCGAGTAGCCGAGTTTAAAAAAAAAAAAAAAAGTCGAATAAATTGTGTGTTTGTCCATATTTCAGTTTCTCTGAATCCTTTTCTTCTTTTGCCTTTCTCTTTGTTGCTCCACCGCTCCAAAGATTGTTTTTCATGATTTTACAGAAGTGTTTCTCGCGACCAGACAGCTTTGCCGCTAATTTACTATGGTACCCACCTGACCTCTGACCTCACTCATCAACATCATGTTACAGACAGAGCCACCAAACCGATCATAATATTTTTATTTACAAATAAAGTAACTTTACATTGATACGTTCGCCTTTTAACATAACAACAATTAATTATAAGTATTTGATTTAAAAAAAAAACACAAAGCCAGGTGAGGCCGCAGTTAATGGGGGGTTTGGAGGCCCCCTAGAGGTCGGAGGGCACCGGCCCAGTCTGAATAATCCGTACTCGTGGCTACTGAACATACACCTAAACACAACTGTAGCAGTGGTTAGGATGTATAGGATGAACCATACTACAAATGACAAAAGATTCAGTGGCCGTATTTTAAAGCCCCACCCACGAAAAAACGAAATAAATTTATTTGGATCAGATGGGGTCCAACATGTTTGGTGTAGACCTGGCCAGGACTATTACATTGGCTTCCTGGTGCTGACTGAAACATGGAGGTGGGACTGGGCTGATATGGGGCTGCATGAGAGCAAAAGATGTAGGAGAGATGAGGTTTATAGATGGCACTTTTCTACCCAAACACTGAATGAAAGGATGACTCTCAATCCAATGAAGCGAGGAGAAGCCGGAGGCATCTATTTTCAGCAAGATTACTTACAACATACTGCACACTACCTACTTAGAACTAGTGACTAGCTAGACCTAAAAAGCCAGATATCTGCATCCGGTAGAGACCAAAAACAGAGATCAAAGAAAGTTAATGTTCGACTTACTTTATCAGGTAGCCATAGAAATGACTCCAAACGAATGATAATGTTGTTCCATCCTGTCACTGTTGGAAATGTAAATAAGCAAATGTTTGCTTATAAGTATTGCCATATTAACGTAAAACCCAAGATGTCCCTGCTGCATCACAGGCATGGCTTACTGTGACACTTAAATAGAACAGAGCCTTAATTTATGTTATAAGTCTGCAATGACAAGCCAAAATATCTGTCATGAAAAAGGGTTTGCAGCACTAGTTTGACAATAGCTGCCACGTGTATTATTCATCTTTCTTTTGAGTAAATGTGTGTGTTCATCTACTTTTCAGTACCAGGTGCGCCTGCCACCTGCTAGCCAGTGTGAACAGTGTGAGGTCTGTTCTGTGATGCTCTCATCATACCCCCATCAGACAGGTTGGGTGTGTGGCTGCTTCCTCAGTCTTTCCCACACTCTGAATGTAAACTGTATGATCAAACACACACACAAACACACACACACACACACACACACACACACACATACACTACAACACACACAACAAGGTCCAGAGTCCTACATCAATGTAGCTCGTGTCATTTTTTTTCTTTCTGTCAGCACAAGAAAGTCTGTGTGTGTTTGTGTGTGTCTGCGCTGTCTATTGACAATAGTGTTGCTTTAAAGATAAGAGAGTGGTGTGTGTGTGTGTGTGTGTGTGTGTGTGTGTATGCGTGTGTGCATGTGTGTGCGTGTGTGTGTTTGTCCGTATAGGCTTCCTCACAAGTGTTGAAGTCAGGTTGTAAAACTAGGTGGTCTTATCGCGCTGTTGAATTATGGGATGTAGGAGAGTGCAAAGCCCTCTGTGTTTGGATCACTTCAGGCACAGGTCAACAGCTTTTACCCAAAGAATCAGAGGCAGTGATGGTCTCTGCTGGACGCACACACACATCCTTTAGCTAGCATTTTAATGAAGCCTCCTTTTAGTTCACCAGTCCTCCTTGTATTGAAAATAATGAGGTAAAGACCGTCCTGAACATCATCATCTCGATAAAGACAAGAATCATAAGAGGAAAAAGAGAAAGAGGCAGGGTTCAGCTGAGTCCATTACTCCTCTGATGGTGGTTGGATCAAAGTAAACACTGATAATGGTTCCACCACAGTTAATAATACTGCTGCCCAAGAATGTTGGCTGGGCCGGCTACTCCCGACCTCACACGTATAATTGCACACACACAAACGTGCACGCACATACACATGCGCGCACTCCTCATTCCTCAATAGCAGTGACACATTCCAAGTTTTCTTCCTCTCTTCCCACAAACCAAACACTGCTCACTCCTTCTTTCTAATTGTAGACTTTTGATTTATTTGATGTGCAAAGGGAAACTGGCTTCCCTAACTGTGCTCCCATCGGAAAACATGCATGCTCACACACTCAACCCCTCTCTCTCTCTCACACACACACACACACACACACATACACACACATACAGTAGAGGCAATGATTCCATGCATCTCCCATTGTAATTACAGCATGCACAAACTTAAGCTCCCATTAGAACCTGAGTTATCTCCCTCCAGAGACCTCTACACTCTCAGCAGTTCCTCTGCCACACTCTCCTCAACTCCCTGCTTCTTTTGCGTCTTCCTTCCCCTCCATTTGAGAAGACTTGACAGAGAGTCTGCCAGGTTCACTACAGTCAGATAGTACTTAGAGAAAAAGCAAGTTGAGTAATTATGGATCAGCCAACGAGGATTTCCAGGTTGATTTTCTTTCAACCTGCACACGGACACAGTTAGTTAATAGAGATACAGACGGACTTAACAAAGAGGAAGTGAAAACTAATTCCATCACCCTGCCAGTAAACCCTGTATGCACTGGGTTGAATGGATTAGCGCTGTTTACTCTAATTTTTCTGAATATGGTTTGCCACATAGAAGAATGTGATTATTCGTCTTTTGCAGAACTCCAAACTGAATATCCTTGATGAGCTGAAGTGAGAAGAACATAATATATAATGCAGGTTTGCATACACATAAATGGAGAATACTGCCACTGTGAGAGGGCTCCCACTGAGGGGCCAAGCAGGCTGCTGTCCATCTCAGGTTTATCAGCATCATCAGTCAGCCCCCTCCCCTGCAGGATCCAGAGCGCAGTGATCCGGTTTCAGAGCTGTCCATTTGGGGCCACTCACAACACGCTGGCCCCATCCTTTGCTGTGGCCCAGACACATGACAGGTGATGGGACTGTGACAAAGCATTTTAACAAAGACGGAGAAGAAAGGTGAGAGGATAGTGGGAGAAAGGACGGATGGCAATTGGGAATGAGGGAGGTCTTATGGTGAAGACCCACTGCAAGCGGACACATCGCAAGACAGCCCCTCAACCATTCACTTGTCACTGTGGTATATCGTTAGCAGACATTGTGATTAAGTAACCTACAGTCTTCTCCAACAATATTGATCCTCTTTGCCACAGACATTCATCCACAACAGCTAACGAAACTAAACCTGCAGATCCAGCACTACTTTGCTTTTTTGTTATCAGTTGACCTTTTGATGAGAAAGTTGACTTTTTTAAGAGAAAGGAATACCAAAAAGATACGATTAGTGAGTATTTATGTGCTGTGTCATCTCTCACGTGTTACTAATAAACCATTACCTGTGTGAGGTGATATGTGTGTGCACGGGAGAGAAAGGTTTCTGAGGGACTGCCACCCAGGGGTGAAACCAGAGACCAAAACTCAGAAGCACAGGCGACCTGCTTACCTACCCCTGTGCCAAACACCACCACCACCTCCACCACCCCTCTCCTCAATCAGCCCTTGCTGTTCTAATCCAGTGTTTACATAAAACGTAGCGCAGTAATGATAGCCATGAGACCATGGACCACCCCATGTCCCTACACAGCCTCGTCTCCCCAACCGCCCCTACCACCTTCCACCACTAACCCAAAGCTGTTTTCACAGGAGCCAAATACCTTAAATACATAATTAGCAGAGTCATTTGTACAATGGGGGCCCCAGCGAGGGCATGAGCGTGTCCGTGTGAGTTTGTGGGGGGGGGGGGGGGGGGGGGGGGGGGGGCAGAAGGAGGATGAGGGGTGTAGCGGGGGCAGGATACGAAGATGTGAGAGAGACATGGACAAAGACATGCATTCATGGCTTTGGCCCCAGACAAACTTGGCTGTCGCCATCTTCAAAGGCCACCTCTGCCTTTCCTCAAAACCCAGAAGCCACAGGTTGGGGCAGAGAGGAGAAACATAACAGGGCAACATGGAGGGAAAGAGGAAAGGGGGAGGGAAGAGAGGGGTGTAAGTAATGAAGCAAAGGTTACAAGATCTGTAATCTGGGAAGGAAATAGTCAAGGCTGATTTTGAGGGATTCGAGGCTGTGAACGAACAGCTTCTGTCGATTAGATCAGGTTCTGTAAGTTTTATATAATATTTTATTTGAAAATTTATTTACACTGGAAATACCGGGGGATGATTAAAGCTTTAAAATGCATCCGCCACTTTGCACCACCAGCAACATCCCCCTATGACCCCTGAACCCTGAACTCTGACCCTGCACATTGTAGGTAGTCAGTAGACAGTTTGCCCTCTGCAAGAGCCCAAAATTCCAGTGGTCCATGTTTCACACCGGGAGACCTCCTTCATATTGTTCAGCTGCACACACACTCGCATTTACACACTTACACTCACACACACACACACACACACACACACACACACACAGCCCATTCAGCAGCCCTCTTCACACCTTGTCTTCCCCCTCATCCCCCTCTGGCATTGTTTATGAAAGCATGTCCACTTAGTGCTGCCCTGTCTGCTCCCACTTGCTGTGGTGCCGATTACCCACATCCTGAGTCCACTTCTTATTCTTTCTTTCCATATCCTATTCTTATTCGTTTCTATCCCCCATTCTTCCTTCTTTCTATACATTTGTCCCTCTCTATACACCTCCTTGCACTCTTACTCCTCAGGGTATTCTCAGCCCTCTCTCCCTCTCTCCCTCTCTCCATCCTCCTACTTCATCTTTCCCCACCATGACACATTGCTCTCTTTTTCCTGCATGGTGAATACACTGCACACGCTATACTGACTCCTCAATCCTCACTTTTATGAATGAAGCAGTGCATGTCAGATAAAAACAATAAAATCAATCAAGCCTTCTTCTCTTCCTTTTATCTTTACTTGATTCACTTTATCCCCTGGTCCACTGGCTTGCAGAGCTGCTGTCTCTCTGATCCTTTCTCTCTTTCATGTTTTGCCTTTCTTTATCTGGCTCCCTCCTAAGGTAATAAGCTGGGTGTATGGCCGGGGAGTGTGGAGGAGAGGGACTTTCATGTCCCTTAGCCCTAGGATTAGGGTGAGCTGCTCGGGGAAAAGTAATAAAGCCCCCAGCACCTACCGTCTAGCTGTCGGTGGATCCTGGAATAAAGCCCAGCTCTTGCTCAACCTGCAAGCCTGGAAAAGCTGACATTTCCTGTATACACCACCACCCTCACATCCAGCTTCTGTTTTGCCTCCTGCAGCAGCACCAACACAGGGACTCCACCCTTTTAAGATCACTATAGACCACTTAAGATAATCTATGTATGTTCTGCATTTTGCATATTATACACTTATTTAGGCTAAACTTGCTAGAAATTCTGTTCCTAGTGAAGGAGGTATATTTTTTCTGATACAGGGTGGTCCCTCAAACCTCCACGGTTCTTATCCTCTTTCCTCTGCTACTCTGTTTAGCTTCATATTTCTCATGTGCATCATTTTTGCATAGAAATGTATTCTTAAATAGCATCCTTGAAACACAACATAAACAAATTATAGGACTCAACATCCAGTGAACAATTTCAATAGCAGAAATATATTTATTGTTGAAAACATAAATATATAAATTATGATTATTGCTGTATTTATCCAATGGAGGCCCAAAAGAGAAGTAGTAAAGGCTTAGTGATAGTGTAATGGCATTGTCTTTAAGCGTGGTCCCTGGTTCACTGAGAGCACTATCTTACAGTGATGTAATTGTGAATGTGAACAGTGATGAAACATCAGCCTTATAAATATAGCACCAGTTAACTGATGGTTAGTTAATTCACAGGTGGACTGTGTGTGTGTGTGTGTGTGTGTGTGTGTGTGTGTGTGTATGTGTGTCTGTGTGTGCGCGTGTGCGTGTGTATGTGTGTGTGTGTGTGTGTGTGTGTGTGTGTGTGTGTGCGTAAGGTCTGATGTTCACAGCTCAGCAGCAGCTGATAAAGCCATGTTTCGGTCAAGCCTTTCTCTCGACTCTCACTCGACTCGCCTCACAGTGACTCACTCTTTCGCCTTTGACCGTTCAAAAAAATCTCCTTTCAAACTTCCTCTTTTGAACACAGGGTGGAAGACGAGTGTTGTTTTTGCACCATGTTGGCCTGGTTACACATTCATCACTGTTACAGGAACTGGTAAGGAAGTAACTGTTTGTTCCATCGGGGGCACAGGTTTTCAGGCCACCTCCGAGCACCCACCATCATCTGTCCTGATGGTATGTGGCTGTATGAGGTGTGAGTCCCCTTCAAAAAGGTGGAGCGATCAGAGATTTGTTCTCCTGTCAACGGAGGAGTAAAAACATGGCTAAACAAGGAGCCCATTCATGCACTTGTCGATTTACTTTGCTCGCTCATTCACTCTTTGAGGTGGACTTTGCTCTTTGCAGGAACAGTGTGTGTGTTTGTGAAGTAGACAGGGCGGACATCTTCCTTATCAACGTTACAGTGATATGGATGAAAAATAGCATCATGTAGCAGAGAAATCGTGTGTGTGAGCACACACGCGCACACACACTCCCTGTCTATCCCGCCTCGCACATGCGTGCTTGCACACTAGAGTTGCTCTAGCATTTTTGTGTGCTTATGTGAATGGCATGCACACACTCTAATATGCTAATATACGTTTGTGTGAAACATCACTTCTTACGTAAAGGATTCGGCAGTGCTTATCATGGCTGTAGAATAAGCGACAGTATAGCCACTCAATATGAAGTTGCCATGTTTGAGCCAGTCTGTCCCACCTTTTCACAGCTCTGATGCACACACACTGCAGCTTTTTTTCCCCTCGCCGATTCCACCCCCTGGCCATGTTTTTGCATCTTTTCCACTGGATTAAATACAGGCATTCAACCACAACAAAAGAATTAAACATAATTCCTGCTTGGATATAAGTAAGCATAATATATTTCATAACAAAAATAAAGCATCTTCCTGTACTGACTCTCACATCTCCTCCTTGCACATATATTCAAACCATTTACAAGACTTGACATCATTCAGATATACTGTAATATAATAAGAAACATGGATGACAAGAATAACAATGACTAAAAAAATGACATTGAGATCGTGATACTGATGGTTACACAGAACCGGACCACACAGGACTCTTTCATGTCTCCAAAATCATAAAAACACCTTTTCTGTTCTTTCTTTCTTTTGTATTGGAAAAGACAGAAAGCAAACGTCCACATGTATAAATAGTTTGTAAGTAGCCGTGCATCCTTTTCAGACTGTACATAGCAGGTGGGCAAAGTCACAGACCACTAGGGGTCTCAGAGAAGAATACCTCAGAACAAACGTCCAAAAACTCAAAATGTTTGATGCTCCATAGAGTCTTTTGAAAAAAACAAACAAACAAAAAAAAAAACACCTCCACAACTCCAGCGCTTTCCATTGTTTTCCTATATCTCTCTTTCTTTCTTCCTGTGTATGCAAGAGTCATTTAAACAGGGCAGGGCACTTTTATGTTGCCCAGCAGGAGGTCATCCACCGCTGCTTTTCGAGTTTGAGCACCAGATTCCCACGAAAGCTTGATCCAACCGTTTCATAGCCGTTTCTGTTGTGCGTCATGTTCAAACAAAGTCTGTCAAAATGTTCAACACAAATCCTTTTCATCATCTCCCCTTCGGCCTCTTTCTTCCCTGCTCAAGCTCCACAGCATATTTCTCTTCACTTCTTAATCAGCGACAGGGTTCAGTTGTCTGGGTAGGTGGCGTACCACAGAGGAAGTCAACATCACTGGTTTTTGTTTTGTTTTGGGTTTTTTTTTTTTAGGAAAAAAAGCACCTTTGGCATCTTATTCATTTTTGTCTGTTGCCTATTTTTCAGTCTCTTGTCTGTACAGAATTGTTTTGTTTTTTTCCAAACGAAGGTTGCATGGCGGTGGGGAAGAGGACAGAGCAGGTCTCCTGTTGGTAACATCCTCTACTTAGGTCCCTCCCATGCTGGAGTCCCTTGTTCTGATTGGTCTCACCTCACGTCCACTGTGGGAGGAAGCAAAAGCTTGGATTAGTGCCACAATTTTACAAACACAAAAAAATTAAATGAATAAAAATGACATTTTTGCATTTTGTGCCCAATTGCCTCAATTTGTTCATGCATTACAAACAAGCTGACAGAACACACGCAATACCCACAATGTTCTGATTCATGTTTCTCCAGATTTTGAAGACAGTGACCTTTATGGTCCAAAATTAAAAAAAAAAAAAAAAAAAACACTCTCTCTTTTAGTGACAGGCAGAGATGAGAGAGGATAAATATTGTTGATGACAGAGATGGAGAGAAAAGGGTGCCTTTTAAGCAGACATACAGTGGGTGTTGTCTTACTGTATAACACAACAAAAACAGTGCGCACAATCTTAACACAGTGGTACAAAGCAGGTGTATGCAGTGTGCATGCTCAGCAAGCCAGACAATCAACATGCAGCATTGGGGCACAGAGCATAGTACTCTTTAGCCTTCCCTCTCCTCACACTGATTGGCGGTGATGTGATTGGTGACAGTGATTTGTCAGGCCCTCTTTGCCCCCTGATAGGGCCAGTGCAGTGCCAAAAGGTGAGAGGACGCCGTGGTGCTAAAGTCCTACCTGTTCCCTTCACAGCTCTCCAGTGGACTTTGGGTAATGAGTGCAACTTTATTATGTCGCCAATAAATCCTTGCTGGGCCTTAGCTTTTTAGGTTTCCTTTTTTTAGCTTTAGCCCTACGGTGGCCTGAAAACACAAAGTCGGGTAGGGTGGATAGGAAGGAAGGTTAAAAGCAAGAAGCAGGGTTTATGATACAGAGAGAGGCACAACAGCCCTGGGACAGAAGCAGAGAGTGCAAAGATATGACACACTATAAATACTTGAGATGCCTTATCAGCACACATCACAGCACTTATCTGCTCCCAGGAAAAGAAAAGCTTCAGATCAAGGCACTGCTGGATTTACCTGCTGTCATGCCAAGCAGCCTTTAGACACCCTCCCTTAACACACAGCCTCGCATACACTTTCACACACATACACACACATCCTCGTCTAACAAGGCACAAACACACAAGCTTTACAGTTTTGCAATAGTGGGCCACCTCACAGGTGTGTCTGTCTGTTTGGAAGCAATGATAGGAAAAAGGTCATCCAGTGCAAAGCCAAAGAAGGAAGCCAAAGAAGGAAGGCAGGAAAAGCGAGACGATGCATGATGACGCAGGGATGAGGGCGGGACTCAACCTCAGAGTGATTTCTCTGCAAGAAAGCAATGCTGGGACAATATTTGGGATAATGTAACAATGATGGACAATGAATCCGAGGGTCACCCTTACCTGTTTCTGCGTCTGAGTGCTCCACCACATGATGTTGTGACGTGCACACACACTCCAGGTGGTCTTCTAACCGCACAAAGACCTCTTTCAGCTTGGGTCTCCTCCTCACATACTCCACCTTGGCCACCTGAGGAGAGGAAGAGAGAAAAGGTTAGCTCCAGAGCCAGATCCAGCTCCATCATTACTCTTCGCCGAGAGTGTGTCATCGATGAATGCGCACACTCTTTGCCTATCCGCTAGCATCAAGAGGCGTAGCACTGTGACTGATGACTCTTTCATAAACCGATTCATGAAAAAAAAAAGAAAATAACGCCAGCCGTCGCTTTGCTTTGCTATGTTTGAAGTGTGATGGCAGCATTCCTCAGAGGTTGATGCATTGGGTTCCGCTTGCTGTGTGCTCTATGGGCTGTTGATCAGGTGTGTAAATACTGAATGGAGTGTATGACCCTGTCCAAGCAAACTCAAACAATGGGAGAGGAGAAATGGGGGGGGGGAGGGGAGAACAGTGTACGCCCTAACGCCTAGGGATGGTTTACTCTGGCGGGAGAAGAGAGGCCGCCCCCCACACACACACACACACACACCTCCTGCTCCAGGCCTGGAGCATCCACATCCAGACAGACACACACCTAAACTCCCTCTCCTTGCCCTGACATGTAGGCAGGTTTTAAACCACATTAATATTTCTCTATTTCTCCATGGGTTAAGGAAAGTGTTGTTTAACATGTGCATGCATGAAATACAGTTTACATGGTCTAATCTAAGCAGCAGAACCCCAGAAAGCTGCTCTTCCAATCTAACAAACACAAGAGCAAGGCAGGAATTCCTACCCTTCAGTCCAGCTAACACCCTCTCAGTTTAACACAACAGGACTGACCTCCACTTCCCACCCAACAGCTAGTAATGAAAAAAAAAAGAACCCAATCCTCCGAGAGTTATGAATAGGCTATGTTGATTAAAGCTTAGATGAAAGCTGAACAGAGGAGGTTGCGTGGAGGTTATGATGGTCTTGTTGTGTAATTCAGGGGAGGTGGCCACATGCTTTTCCCTCTCTGATCTGAGTGCCAAGGGCAGGTAACCTCCCCATCCACCACTGAGGGGCCTGGGGGCCACATGGAAACAATATCCCCTGCTTCACCTGGTCACTGCACAAGAGAGGATATTGGCTGACAATCTCTGAACGCTCTCTGGCGTTATGAGCAACATGGTTTTTGCAGTCGGCATGCGGCTCACACGTGCACGGACGGAGAGGCCAAAACTGATGAGAGGCTTTCTTCCTCTATCCTGTGATGGCAAACCGCCAAGGCTGACTCTCAGTGCTGACTTAGTCATTCAGACAAACGAACATACCAACATACCATAACATACCAAGCCGCTCCTTTGCAACAGTTTCTTTCCATGGAGAGAAGAGAGAGAAAAAGAAGAGAGGGAGTGAAAAGAGGGTAAGCAAGCAGAGGAAGTATGCGGCGAGCAAACAGAGGACAATGGTGTCTGGGTTAGCGGTGGTGTGTTTGCTGTTATCGGGGCCTGACAGAGAGAAAGGGCCAGAGCAACGAAGAACTGGGAGCAGGAAGGTGGACCATCCCTCTCATTACGGTGCGTGTGTGTGTATGTGTGTGTGTGTGTGCAAACAGAGGGGTTATTTAAGGAAGGGGGAGGAGGGACTGACCATGATCATGACTAGCATTAAATGACATTCATGTGTTACCTATTAACATTCAGTTTCTGGGTTACCCACCAGGGATATTTATTACACTAACACTGAGAGGATAGATAGAGAAGTTTTTCAAAGGTTTATTGTTATCTACCAAGAGTGCAGACAGTATCACAGGATGACATGAACTTCCCAGAAAACCGCTGCTAATAGTTAATCACATTATCTGAAAAAAAAAACAGGGTGGGAGGGCGCGAGAGCGAGAGAGAGAGAGAGCAAGAGAGAGAGAGAGAGAGAGAGGAAAAAGAAATGAAAGATACAGCTGTCTCTGTGGACGGCTCTGCTGCCGTTGGTTACGGGAATCTCAGAGATGATTTTTTTTTTTGGGGGGGGGTGTTCAGAAGTAGCCAGCGGGAAGCCAAAGGAGTCAGCCATGTCTGACACTTAGCTACAACTGAGGCTGATCCTAACACACACACACGAACCCAAATTCTCCTTGCCAAACAAACAACTATTGACAGGAGGATAAAGCGATGGGCCCCCTTGATGAGAGGCCCAGCAGTGGGCTTGTCTCCTTGCCCCTCACACAGCATGGTTAAAAACACCTCCCTGCAGGGGTTACTACGCCCATAAAAGCACTCACACTTTCATATTTGTCTGTGAACATGTATAACTGTGCTTTATAACACTTCTTAGTCACCCTCTGCTCTGCCCACTTTGTCAACACTCTCTCTTTCTGTCTTGTTTCCTGTTTCTTGTGTTATGGGAAAGTGTTGACGTTGGAGGAATGGCGATCTTCACTCCTACAATTTTTTAACTTTATAACCATATTAAATTTCCCTTTCATCCACTTTCAGCCACTTCTTCACTTCTGTACAAAGAACACCAGCTTCCTATCCAGAGTCAATGACTTCCCACATAAAACATACATCAGAAAGAGACCCCCATGCTACAACGAGGGGGCCCCACTCTCTCTTTGTATAAATCAAACCTCTCTAAACTCCCTCGAAAGCCGGGGCCCTGAGAAAGAGTCCCCCGAGCGGCTGTGGAATGATATCCGAGCCAGAGGGTTGGGGTGAGGCAGGGGGCTCTGGGAAGTGCACCCCCCTCGGTTTGTCCTCAGTGTCTCCATGGCCCTCCGTGTGAAGCCGATTGTCCCGTTTGGGTTAATTGGGAATTCCCTGCGCACGAAGCACTGATGAGAGCATGATGGAGGGGAAAGTTTTACTACGGCCTTCCAAGGAAAACACAACAGGGATGTGGATGTGCGCCGCAGGCCATCGTGAACTGGAACAGTGACAGAATCGAGCAAAAATAAATTAAAAAAATGTATGTGTGTGTGTGTGTTTGGAGAATGGAGGGGTGGAAGGTGCCGGGGCGGGGTGGCAATTCATCTGATGGGAGGGAAATTAAGCAAGGGAGAGGGAGACACTCGGAGCTTGTTCCCTGGAAAAAAAAAAAAAAAACTCTTGTTGAGATGCTACAACTGTGTGGAAAGTTCTGAGGAGATGGAATGTGAAGAAGCTTTCTGGATCTTCATCTGTCTTCTGAAATCAAAGACAGAAAAAAAAATGACACCCAGAAGACAGACAGGAAGAGAGCAAACCACAGAAGACGCAGACTGAACATCAGACAAAGACAGCCCAGACAACCTGCTGCTGCCCTCTGCTTCAACCCTCCCACATCCCACAAACACACACTCAGGGCGGTGTGTGGAAGAGGTTATCACAGGCGGTGTGTGGAGAGGAGAGGAAGCGAGGAGAGCATTTGTCACGTCGCTCACATGGCTTGCGATGCCAAAATGGCACCTTGTGGCACAAAACTCTCTCCCCACCCATCTCCATCTCTCTCTCTCTCTCTCTCACACACACACACACACACACACACACACACACACGTACACACACATTACTGTATCACCAGATGTGAATATCTATATGCCCCTGACTGCATCGTGTGCTGTGTTTCCCTACTCCTCAGAGATCGAACGAACCTTTGCGCAATATCAAATATCAAAGATCAAAGAATCCAAACATGTGTAATCTTTCCATTTATTTCTTCCCTCCTTCCCGTGTCTGCAGAGAACAACAGAATTGCAGATGAGAAAGACATTACTGCGCACTTAAAAGAGTCAAGATTTTAATGAGAGAGCAAAAAAAAGACAGGCAGAGACTGACAGAGGGGTAAAATTAGAGAGTGGGAGATGGCTCTGTTGCAGGAGAGAGACAGAAGGAGTGAGGAGGGAGGGAAGAACTATTTTCACATAACAGGCAATCAGACTCCAAGACCAAAGACTGACCACTGAAGTCAGTGGGGAAGAGCGAAAGGGAGGACAGGAGAGGAGGAGTGAAGGAAAATACAGAGCTGAAGTAAAATATGATTAAAATACGGCTGCTACTTTTCTAACTCGAGCTGATGCATTCCAGCTGGTGCAGCAGTAGCCAAACTCTTCTGGCTTGGTTGTGACGCTCCCATGGTCTCTGACCTGCCCCACAACCCCTGCTGTGCACATCACACACACATTAATACACACACATTAATACACACACACACACACACACACACACACACACAAACTCCTTCACCCTTCTTCATATAGTAAAAGAGCTGTGTGAATCAAAGGGAAAATAATTCACAGCTGCAAGGGACTTCAAACAGGGAGGCCCCTCATTCCCATCTGCCCCCCCCTCCCCCAAACGTAATCCACAGGACCCCTCAGACGATCATAAATCATGCTCACTGTATCACCGTCACACTGTCTTTTATTTATGAAACACCCCGTAAGTCAGGGTCCCACACAACCGCAGGGCTACAGCTACTGCTTCCCCCAACACCCGGATCTGACCCACTGTCGCTTAGGTAACTGTCACCGTGTGTGTGAGTGTGTGTGTGTGTGTGTGTGTGTGTGTGTGTGTGTGTAGGGGTCGGGGCCAGGGCCAGCGCAGAGAGATGTGTGGACCCCCACACTCAGCACTGTGGCTATATCCGCCCGGCCGCTGTCAGCCTCCACTTTGATCCAGCAGCCATCAACACTTCATTACTCTGCCGCCCGTCTTCCTCTTGCTGCCGCTTCACACAAATGGCCTTGTCCCTGTGCTGCGGTGGGGGAGTTTACATAGCATAGCATGGAGCGCACGCTCGCTCTCTCTCTCTGACCCACACACACACACACACACACACACACACACACACACACACACACACAAACGATCTCCTTCTTGGGTTTACACAGATGTGCACTGACGACCCGCTCCGACCTCTGCAAAACACTTATGCTTCATCAAAAGTCCCCGGCTACTAAACCAAACCAAATGAGAGAAACTGATCTCTATTGTCTGCAAATTGCCACACTGATCAAATTATGGGACCTCATGACAGTTGTAGCGACTGCCTGAACAAAAAGAAAAGTGACGAGACTGACAGGATTTTAAAAATAGAGTGAAAATCCAATAATAAAAATGTCATCAAAGCAGAAAATACTGTAATTTAGCTATTTCTAATGTACTTTCACTGTGTGGGTCCTTGACGTAGGAAGAGGGCCCAATTTACTGTCAACTGTATTTTCATACAACAGCACGAAAAAAGTTTTGGATTACCTGAGTTATCTCACTTGTACCTCAAACTGAATCACAAATATCACATGTACTGACTGTATCTGCTAATGTGTGAATGAGGAAGAGGAAGATGTAGTGCAGAAGCCTTAAGAGTTAATGAGTTAGAGGATGAGTAAACGGCTCCATTCTTTGCCCGTGTCATGGCCTGTTTACTCAGCCCCATTGGAAGAACAAACAGAGAGGCATTTACATTCACACACACGGACTCACACACATAAGTTTACACGAAGACTAATGTGCAAAAGAATGCACATCGAGCTCACTATCTATTTCTCCTTCCGTCCCGCACACACGAGTTCGTCTAGCGAGACTTAGAGCTAAAAGCACTGAGATGACCACCGGACACGCTGGATGCAGCTGCAGCAGACAGAGAGACAGACATGCAGGAGAAGAGCAGGGGGAATACAGCAGAAATATGAGAGAAGGGATGAAATAGTGAGGATCAGAGGAGAGGAGATGGACAAAGAGAGCGACAAAGAGTTTGCCTCATGCCAGTGACACACAGTATTAACTCTTATTCTTTTTCATTACATCTGTTTCCTGCCATATCTACACTGTAACAACTCTATGAACACTATCACCCAATAACACTGAAAAATAGGCAAAATGTTCTGCCAACCTTAAAGCGAAACGAGACGAAATGTGAAGGAATCACTTTGTTGGAAAAGAAAGAGAGCCAAGATGCTGAGACAGAGACAGGGGGAGGGAATATGGTGTCATTGAAAGTGCAAAAGGAGGTGGGGGTGAAGGAGGAGTCAAAGGATTGCTGGGATGATAGTCTGAATACATAAAAACATTTGCTCATTAAGAATTCAGTTTGCCTCTCTCCTCTGTCTGTTTCTTTGTCCAACTCTGCCTCTCTCACTTCGTCTCAGGAATGAATACAGAACCATCTTTAAATAGCTGAAAAGGCGCATGTCTCTACACCGCTCTCATTTACTTGTTTTATTTTCCATGCCAGGGCACGCAGAAAACGCTATTTAATGCAACCTACTTGTGCACAAATTAAGTTTCAGTGATGCTTCAAAGTGCAAAATAGGCTCAATAAAAACGCAAATGCATGAGAGGAGGGGAAAGGTAGAATCTTCTCCTCCCTCAGGCTAGTCCTATTTAAAGTTGGCTTTTTTTTATTACCCTGCTACTGAACAGGACAGGCTTGTACAATAAAGGGCCTGCACAGACCCGTTCTCTTCTTTGGGTCCATAGCATGAAAAAGGAAACAGGAGGAGAAAGAGAAGAGAGGGAATAAATAAATAAAGGTGCATTTGGACAAATGCATAGTGGCATGAGGTGGAAAGAAACACAGTGAATGTGTTCTTTTCCCATCCTTGGCCAGGAGAAGGAAAACAAGTCAGGCCAAGGGTAGACAGGCAACATTTTTAGCTTTCTAATAAATGGAGGGAGAAGCACAAACTGAACCCCTATTCAGACTAACTGCTGAGAGGAGAGACAGAAAAAAAAACTTGGCATGAGACAATGTTTCTCACACACAATGTGGTGAATGTCTCCTGACCGGAGCGAGCCCTGAGGGATGACCTTTCCAGGGATACAACGCCTCTCGGCCCCCTTCGCCCCGCGGCTGGAACCACATGGAAAAACGGCCCCCGTGAAACCCTGCACACCACACCCGAAAGT
Organism: Seriola aureovittata; assembly: GCF_021018895.1. NCBI lineage: Eukaryota > Metazoa > Chordata > Actinopteri > Carangiformes > Carangidae > Seriola > Seriola aureovittata. Next base: position 13,882,028 of record NC_079380.1, on the reverse strand, counting down.
CCCTCGCCAGTCTGTGTGCTCATTTTGTCCTCAGTGTCGTGAGGGGGACACGGACAAAGTTGCATGGATCTCGGCATTCCAGGAATAGCTGAATCAAGCCTTGAAAGAGTCTCATCCGCCATCGTCAGTGTCTCTCCATCCATCCTGGTCACTGTGATCACACACAGAGCTGCTATTGAGGATGACAGACACCGACTGTCTGGCAGACGGAGAGACAGACGAGCTTGCGTGCAGACTGACGGACACACTGGGTTGTGCTGTATATCAGAGCTTGACTCTCTTACCGCACTATGAGTCAGCATTTCTGACCATAAACCCTGGGCCCTGGATGCGAAGCCCTGTGCCCCACAATGGTCGTCTTGTCGGTACAGCCTTACTGTCTCTTCTCTGCGACTAAAAGAGGAGGTCAGAGAGAGTGTCCTCCTGTCCATACTGAAATCTCCCTGACCCGTGCCAGCGTGCCAAGGGGAAGGAGGCAGCAGGCAGGGTTGGTATGGGGTTGGTATTTGTTTTATTACTCTGCTGGTCTATCAAGGCGGCATCTTTAAAGCCCTGCAAGCAATGTCCCGGTGCCCATGGCCAAGCAAGCTCACAATGATTAAAGAGCAGAGACAACAGAGCGCATAGATAGACTCAAAGAGAAACACAAACACAGTCGGAGTGTTCCAGGCCATCCTGTTTATCCCCCAGTTGTCTTTTACTCTTACAGAACAGAGCACATAACTCCCATACCTCCAAACAGAGCGGTGCACTGGCTAACAGGCTGTAGTGTAAATACAGCAGAAATATGACTGGGCTCCAGCCACGGTGTCTCCTCTGATCCTGAACAGAAGGACATGTTTTCGAGCTGCCGATGCCAAAGAGCTTCTGAGAACAGTGCAACCCCCTCTCTCTTTTCACCTCTTCTCCTCCGGGCTCCCTGCTTCCAGAGAAGACAAAGGGCCAAACAAAAACAGACCGGAGGAATGGCTGCGCAGTGACCAGTGACATTCAGACACTGTCAAGATACAGGAGACTGTCTCTCTTTCCCGCTCATTCTGTCTTATATCTGGCAGGACCATCCCTCTCTGGTCGAGCCATCAACAGATGTCTTGGCTGAAGGTACCAAAAACCCTCTCTCCCCGTGCTCTTTCTCCTTCTCTTCCTCCCCTCCCGCTGTCCTGGCACGGCCACCCTGGCCTCTTGCCAAACACGGGACAGAGTGATGAGGAGCGAGGCTGGTGATCCGATGAAAGGGAAGGTGTGAGGGGAGGGGGCCACAGAGGGTATGTGGCCACTATTTGAGAACTGCTCAAGGAGTCTCAGAGGACAGGGGTAGAGTGAAACGAAGAGGAGCTGTAAAGGAAAGAGGGAGTGATGTAGGAAAGAAGTGTGAAGGAAGGAAGGTTAATCCAACCTCGCCTTCCATGTGATTTACTTACCTGAGTGAGAGGGAAAGTGGTGATTTGTGCGTGAGGGTGGGTGTGTTTGTGGAATAAATAAAGTGGCCATGATATATTGTGTGTTGCAGTAATGATTCTGAGAGAGTGTGTGTGGATACAGGCGTGCCTTTTAGCACGTCAGCCAGCTCACAGACAGCCTATACTGTAGGTGTGCGTGGGCTTGTTTGTGTGTGTGTGTCTTACCTTAACGGTGCGGTGGTGCTTGCGGGAAGGGTGACAGCGCATGTTGCTGGTGTTGCAGCAGCCCGTGCAGCGCTTCACCTCCACACATGGCGGCCATATCAGGAAGTTGGCAGACGTGGGATCCACCTGGCTCCTGGGGATCTCGTAGATCACCGTCCGCGTCTTGCACACCGCCGGGACCGCCTCCTCGACTGCAATGAGAGAGGGAGGAGTTGAGTTAATGCGTTTGGTCTGCATGAGCGTCCAGTGACACATTTTCTGAATGCAAGCACATGCTGATGTATTGTTGTAATCCGTCCTTTTCACTCCCAGCTGCTTCTTGCATTCCTTCACTGCTCATTATTTGATGACTCACTTGATGTGTGAGCTGTTCGCCTTACCTCAGATCACACCCAACCTGCTTTAAGGCTGTTAAGAAGACATGCTTTCCAAAAAGCTGATCTCATATCAGCTAAGGAGCTTTGGGATCAAGTCGGAGAGAAAGAAAGAGTCTGCTCTTTTGTTCAGAGCCCTCACTGGGGTTAATGCAGCGTGACTAGGCCAGAAAACCTTTATGACCACCGGTGGGAAATCTAATAATGGCCTTTGACCCCGTTGGCTATGGTGAAAAGAGGAAGGCAGTAAGCATTCATTTCAGATTTAATGCTCTGACAGGCACTCAAACCTAAAGATGTGACAGAGAGTGTACAGTAAGATATCATTATGTCGTAAAGATGATATGTGCATCATGAGGGTTTTTGTGGACAGCTGCCTAAACGGTATACTGTATCAGTAACTCATGATACAGCACACAACCATGAAATACAACCAGCCACCTCATCCTGCGTTGCTTTAAATGCTGCGCTGCTGGGAGAGACGTGAAGAGCATGCAGCCAGTCTTAACACACAGACTGCACACTACATGGTATTCTCCACGCCTCGATCAGATATCGTACCGCGTGGCGTTTTATGAAGAAATCTGACTGAGAGCCCAGGCGAGCTGCAACTTGAACCCTGAATGCCTGGAATTTCCACGCTCAAGGATATATTTCTCTCCTGACGCGTGTGTCTTAGATCTCCGAGCCTCTGGCCAATTAGAAGGCTTCATGTCAGACGTCCTCCTCAACCTCACACATCAGACCCGTTTCTCATGATTCCTTGATTGCCATAAATACTGGGTAGATGTGTTCATTAGAGTTCCTTTTATCCACCAAAAAGCCATATAAAAGCCACTAACTATTAGCTTTGTTTGAAATTAGTGTAAAGCTATCGGTTTCATCTCCTGGGAACTCATATGTCAGGGGTGATACTTAAGATAGAGGTTATTTTTAGGGCAGTATGACACTGTAACAAGTTGTGCCAAGTTATGATGTATATAGTGCTAAATGTAATCATGATGCAACCTCCGAGCTGCACAGTGAAGCATGTAGTATTCATTCTGTCTTACCGATACTCCTCTTGCGTCGACTGTGGAGCTGCGAGCTCTTCAGGTCATTGTAGTGACCGTGATGACGGGAGTAGTTCTTATGGTGGTTGTGGTGTTTGTGGTGCTTGGGCTCCTCGATAACATCGTTTCCCGTACCTCGTCAAAACAGAAGGCAGCCATGTTAATAGTGTCTCACAGAGAAGAAGCAAAACACAAACACAGAAAGCTTATTCAACCAATAAAAGCAGCTATGAGTCTCTAACCGCTGCTGCAACTTTCACAGTGTCGGATGACTGTGGTGGGTGGCTGGCCAGCCGCCCCAGAAGGCTGCATGGGATCCACTATTGATGTTTTATTTTACCCCTTCCACAACAAACAAAGAGTCGGTTAGTCACACGACCATAATGAGATGGTAACTCCCTATTGGGCTCTTGTGCTGTATGTAACACATGCTTTGATTCCCTGAAGGGCTTAGGGTTCCCCTCAACATATTCTGACTGGCAGGCGACTGCCGATGATGTCACAAAGTGAGCTAAACGGTCCAGAGTACACAGGGTACGGGCAGGAGGCGCAGCTTTTACACAGACCTCTGTGTAATTGCAAAGCTTTGTGTGTCATCCTTACTCATTTGGCTGAACTTTCCCAGCAGGAATAAAGTATCTAGACGCAGGTGAGTCAGCATGTGCCTTCAAAAACAACCAGCTTTCACAGACTAAAGTGGTCATTTGACAGGTGGTACTCAGCTGCCATTATCCCTGCGCCTAATTAGTGGTTCTCTGTCTCTCATTTACCTGAAAATGTTTGCTTTTTCAATCATTCAGTGGCTTGGAAAAGTACATGTTTTGCCATGCTGGCTTCTTAAACCTCTCTAACTCCAGTCTAATATAGCCAGCTCAGCTTATTCACAGTCATGGTCATCTGATAAAGCTTGCTTGTTTTGGTCCCCACCCAGAATATGAAGAGGATTACAGACGAGTGCCAGAGCAGCAATAAAACGATAAAGCTTGTGCGCAGGCTACTGCCCTTTCGAAAAGAGCAGAGTCTGAGAGTGTTTGCTAAGTGGGTGGGTCTACCTGTCTGTAGGTACAGCATACCCACCCACCTGAAAGAACACAATCCTACACCTGTACAATTAACATAAACACACGCTCACAACTACGCAAACTCCTCTCATTATCCTCCTTTACATGCTAAAACCCAATGTACACCAGCAAGACAAAGCTTAGCCATAGGCAAACACATTCCACTCATCTAGCTACTTCGTGCTCTGACCAGAGTCATCTGAAGGGATTTTCTCTACCTATACCGACACATACACCTCTGGGATTGGTTGTTTATTTGCTTTTGGATGCCTTCATTTTCCAGGTCTGTCAGGTTTCAACCCCAACATCGTGCCCTCTGAGTGAGAGTTCAGGGAATTTCCTTCTAGCCTTTGGTGCTGTCAGTCAGTCAGACAGCCAGTGACCCAGAACCAAAGGGTCCACAGAAAGGAAGTGTTGACTGCAGCTGAGGTCTGGCGTCTGAGCTGTAAGTCTGTGAGGCAGTATACCCACAAACACACATGAACATACGGTACGAACGTCACACACACACCTACAATGTCTTCACTGTCGGGCGGACTCATTGTGACAGCTGGCTGATTTTCCTACCTAACAACCTTTTAACACTGCAGGTCACTGGGAGAACACCCACTGTGCTTTCTCAAACTCTACCTCACCTATCCTGCTCCTCATCGCCCCCCTGTCAGAAGAGGACAGGAGCGAAGGAGAGTGTCGCACCACTGGACACCCGGAGACAGTTTGTGTCAGAGCTGACAGTAGAAAGGGAAGCAGGACATAAAGAAGTCCTTTATAGACTTCAGGGTCCTTTTTCCAGCCCAATAAAAGGGACCTTTCTGTTGTTTTTTCTCTTCTTTACACTAAGAGGAAGAACAAGGAGGGTGAGCAGAGTGATCAGGCAAGAAGATGCAGGAAAAGCATGAGGTAAGACAAGAGAAATAAATAAGATAGGGAGTTAAAGAGAAAAGTAGAGACAGGAAAAGTAGAGTGAAGGGTTTTTCTCCTCTGTTGGTTCCAGATGACTGAGAAGTAATAACATGCCCGGAGCGTTGTCAAACTGAGACAAGAGAAAAGAGGACAGGAGACAGTCTCTGGCCATGAATCAGGCTTTCATGACTCGCAAATTACTCCCTCCATTAACCAAGGGCCTCGACTCCCTCCCTTTACGCCTCCTCCACTCTTTCTTTCCCCCTCCACTTGTACAAATAGCCAACATGTTATTGACTTGTTGTAATAAGTGCCACCATAATTCTCTATCTGTCTCTCCTCCTTGTTTCTTTGTTGTCAACAGTTGCATGGCTGAGTTGACAAAGTATAAATTTAGGTCATACGGTCCTCCCTACAGCTGCAGAGGCAGGTTAGCAAACACTGTAACTCTGTGTTTAAGACACTGTAGGTAGATAGGAAGCGCTGCCAACTGTACAGGAGGTAAACTGTCCGCTTGTCAGAAACAAAGCAGATTGCACAACCACTTGCAGCATTTCTGAGTGAAGCATAGCAGGAACACAGCCTCCAGAATCCTCCGGCTCCGTCCTCCACCTCCGCCCCATGCTGAGAGTCAGGTTCCCTTTTCTGTCAAAGTCTTTCACTGGGAGAGATAAGAGCAGGCAGGCCGGGGGGCCGCCTAAGGAGGGAGACAGGGGTATAGAAGAGGAAAAGCGAGGAGAGGAGCACCTCAGGGGCCAGACAACCATCTGCAGACTTCAGCGGGGTCATCTCGTCTGTCAGTCAGAGCTGAAGACACCGTCCTCGCAAGACGTGTGCATATAGACAGAAAAACAACTCCAAGCCTTCACCAAGCGACGCAGCACTAAATGAAACACACAGCCGCTGGATAAGCCCTGCAGGCCTCCTCCTGTGTCCTGACACATCCGTCCTTACAGGCTGTATTATAAAATCATCTTTCCAGTGACAGAAATCTCAGATAATAACTACCAAGAGTAATGCAAAAAAAAAGAAAAAAAAGAAAAAAACTTAATCTCTGTCTAGATCAATAAAATCCTGAAAGAAAACACTTGACAACAACCTTTTAAGAGCTTCCAGGTACCAATGTGCTGCATGACCTAACAGACATAAACAAATATACCTTAGCCCTTCCTTTCTCCTTCCCTGGTTGACATGCTATGTCATGTACAGTTCAGCCTATACTGGTAGCTTTACTGTCCTGGCCATCCGCAACAAAAGCTCTGAAAATACCCCTCTGGCTGGCGTCAAAGGTCTTTTAATGGGCTGGCCAGGGCCGCCAAGCTGGCCCTCAGACAGATTTATGTCCTTGTAATAATAATCAGCCTACTACTGTTACCCTGCAAAACATTCCTCTGTTTGAAGAAAGACATGTTAATTCAATTATAAACACCTCTTCTCATGCTAGAGGCACTCTGGGGATCTATTCTGGGCTCAGTACAAAGTGGGGTGATCACTGATGCGGAGTCCAGGTTGATTTGATTGTGAATTAATAAATTAAACACGCTAATGACGTGGGGCTATTAGTCCTAATTGATACGTCCATCAGAAAAGCAATCATGCTATACAGAAGAATACTTGAGTGAAAGAGCAGTCCTAATGTTGCTTTGCTGAATATAAGTTTTGAGGTAACTAATGAGCTATGACCAGGGAGGTAGCTTACATCAGCTGGCACTGTTAAAACAAAAATTTTGTAATTACCTATCTCCATCAACAAATCCTTAGGGGAGAGCCCTGAATATGATATATGGCCAAAGTCTGTGTAAATAGAGATTCGTGTGAAGGCAAACAGCTTCTTCCAGTGCACCCCTGTAACTTAATCTACGACAGTCTGAGGCAGACCGGTCCCCCCCACCGCAGAAGAAGCAGCACCTCCAAGAACATGAAGCAGAAGAAACCCACCTGACCTTACAAGCCGCTCTCTCTGTTTACAGGGCGACATATGTGCCAGTCTGGTTGCTGTAAAGCCAGCTTACTGCAGCAACAGCAGCTGAAAGAATATGCGCAAATAAATGCCTGCCAGTGAAAGTCCACTTTTGTCACATGTGTACAGTAAACGCAGCTATCATGGTTACTGCTTTATCGTGCACGCCAGGGCTACACTTGGCAGCTCCCGTGGGTGCACAGATACCTCAGTGATGTCCTCTGCTGTTCTGAAGTCACAGGTGTTTTTAAACTCAGTTTCAGGAGCCATAACTTCACTGATTTCTCTGCTGAATAGAATTAGCAGAATGTGCCAAAAACAACAGGTATTCATCTGTTTGTTCACTAAGTCACCTAAACCTGCAGGAAAAACCTGTCCCTCAAATATCTCCCTCTCTCTGCTGTTAGAGTGTAGCCCTGAATCACGACAGCATATTATCAGTGGTTTCTGTGATTAACTCCACAATACAGTGTAATTTTACAGCTAATAAAAGCAAACTGCGTATGTAATCATGGTGCAGCTGTTTTTAGTCCCACCCTTCCCGACGTGTTGTCACATCAACAATAGCAGCCTCACATGTACACAATGTAAGGGCTGCAAACAGGATTCAAAATGTTACTCAGGTCTGTTGAGAAAAGTATCAAGAGGCAGAATTTACCTACGGAGTCAATCTCCAGTAGCCGCTGGAGGTCGCTGATGCTGTGGATTTCACTGTGGGACAGTCTGTCTATCAGCTCCTGGGGAAACTCCACTTCCTTCAGGGGGCGAGGTGGGGGAGAAGGAGGTGGGGGAGATGGGGGGGGGGTAAAGAAATCAAACAACAGAGGAAAGTTACAGATGTGTCAATTTACGTTTGTGTAATTGTTTATCTGTATAAATAAATTTGAGTTTAAACAACCACCAGGGAGTTTTGCAGCTATAGGCCTGTGTGCCAACTAGCAAGCAGGTCTGCCCCGTGGCCAGACATCCCCCCTCATACAAAAACGGTGACGCCGACCCCCCTTGGGAAATTATACAATTTAAGTGTTTAAGTTTGCAGGAGAGCAATTGCATGCGCATAGAATCACATTTTTGATTCAGATATTCTGGTTAGTTCAGCTCACATCATTCTAGAATTAGCGCTGTAAAATGAGTTAAATTGCCTGTAGCTGGCACGTAGGACAATAATTGCAGGAAACCCCTCATAAAAATTGAAATTGTGCCAGTATAAGTACTTATTTTGGTATCGATTGGGTGCCGAATTAAAGAGTAGATCCCAAGCAGCGCCAAAGTGCGTTGAATTATTGTTTTACTAATCTTGTTCCTCTGCGGATACGTGAAACAACATTAAACCGTTTGTTTTCTTAAGGAATTTGGAACTGTACTACGAATCGGGACGACCCGTGCCCGTGCGAACCCCACAGCTCGCCACACTCTGCACTTGTTGCGGTGCTTCAAGCGCCTCAAGTTGAGCAAACCGTGCAGCGTTACAGTGACAGCGGCTATTTATATCGCCCGGAGCGGTTCCCATGAAAGCGCTTAGCACAACCAAAAAGTTTGCCCAGTTGGTTTCAATCTACAAACTGATTTGGCACAAAATACTGAAATAACTGCGATATGAGTCCAAGTGCAGCCGCGGTGTTGGTTCTCGAAAGCGCGCAGTCACTGCCCCTCATGGTAACTGGAGCTGATGTGCTGTGTGTTCATTCTGGCAAAATGAATTCAAACATTCAAACTGTTCTTAAAATAGCCCCCTAGTCTAAACTGCCCTGTTTGTTTTCTTTAAAAAAACAGTTTGGATAGGTTATAGGCTAGTTTAAATAAAAAAGAGAATGGCTTTAAATTAACTTATGTAGGCTACGTGCTTATAATCTTATCTACTAGACTAATTACAGGCTTTAAATCAAAGCTATGCTCTGTAGTTTCTTTTCTCTGGGCATCAAGTTGAGTGTGGCTGTTGGAGATATGCGCGCTCTGCGGGACCTTTGCACCCTCGGGAATAAAAAAAAACAGCACCACTGTCTATGACACGGAGCCAGGGGGGCACAGTCTGTCCGGGCCCGCACCTCCCTGTCTGTGTGGCGTCCCGGTTAACTTTACCTCAGCAGTGGCCAGCAGCAGGTACGCCGTCCACAGCAGGAAGTAACAAAGAGCGGCTCTCATCTCCCTTTAATTTAGAATGAACCCCAAACAAGAAAAATGTGCTCTTCTGTAGGAGCCCCAGAGTCGCTCCTGGCCCCAGAGGATCCACAACCATCCCCTCCGGGGGGAGAGAAACCGGGGTGTCAGAGCTGCTCAGCGGGCTCGGTGAAACTCCGTGCTGCACTTGCTTGGAAGTGTGAAAAGCTGAAGAGGCTTGAAGTTGACTCTTGTTATTCACATTGGACTGCGTCCTCTTGAACAAGCTCTGCGCAGCAGCTCGACATAGCTCCTCAGGCGCAAGTGTGACAATCCCAAGAGACAAGTCTGACACGCATTGCACTTGTCCTTCACCCTTTAACAAATAGGCTTCAAACTTCAGCCCAGTTCACTTTGATATCAAAAAACAAATAAAAAAAAAAGCAGCTCCCCTTCTTTTGGACAATGTTAGAATTAGACAGTACTTAAGACGCACGACTATTTTTCTTTGATTGTATTTAATAGTCCTAAAAGAATATAATCCAAACGAACAGATCCTCTCAGAAAATCACAAGGGAGAAAGTTGTCCGTGTTGTGCTATCCAGAGCCTGTCTTGCAGCAGTCTGCACAGCTCCTTGACTGTGTAGGACTCTGAAGTGAATGGAGTCAGAGCGCTTCTGAGCCGCTGGATATAGAGAGCCAGCAGCTCCGTGCCCGTTGCGCCTCCCCTCGCGTTTCGGTGATCGTGCATCTATTCAGCTGAGGGGAGCTGGTTGGTTGGTTGGATGACTTAAGACTCAAGAGCATGTCCCCGTCCCCCACCCCCACCCTCAGCCGGTGTGTGTGTGTGTGTGTGTGTGTGTGTGTGTGTGTGTGTGTGTGTGTGTGTGTGTATGTGCCCTTCAGCAGAGAGCCCATTCAGAGATTCAGACTGTAATCGATATTGATTAGCTCTGATTGGAAAAGGTGTAAAACTGACTAATAACTTTGGACAAAGTGAGACAAAAGGGATGAGGCTACTGATGATGATGGTGATGATGATTAGATGCTAAAGGCATTAAAGAATTAGGAGCAGAGGAAGGTGATAATCAAATTTATATTTAATCACTCAGGATGTTTTATGATTTTCAGGCAGTAACTAAATTTGGACAAACTAGACAAAAATGTAAAATGACGATGCCCATTATCATGGTAATGATGATGGTGGTGACTCATGATGTCTCATGATGATGACAGAGTAACACAAGCGCTCTTTGTGCATTTAATTTGAAGAAAGAACACATTTATGTAGTATGTCTGAACATCTAAGTTAACTTAAATATAAACATCTGTAAATTTACCAAACACAGGTCAAATTATAAGGACGATGACATATGTATGATGAAAGTGACCCAATATTGTTTTAATCATCGAACACCCATACATGTGGGGATGACATTGGTACACAGGAAGCAACTAGTTAACTGCAGGTTAACAACAGACTGGTCCTAACTTGTTGTGAGGAGGCTGGAGGCTGGAGGCTGGAGGCTGGAGGCTGGAGGCTGGAGGCTGGAGGCTGGAGGCTGTGCGGTGCTGATCTGCGCTGGGAGGTCTGGGAGACGAGGCCTGAGGGCCTGATAAACGAGACATACCTGCAGGAGCAGAGACGCAGACAGAGACAGCGTGCACACACATTATCAGCCACAGGTGACAATCAGCGGGGAGCCATAGGTCAGCCAACCAGGTGGTCCGCCCTCCACCTTGTCCATTCAGCTGGATCGCAGAGCGCAAGGCCAGCCTGAAGGCGTCGTGGCTGGGAACGCTGCATGGAGAAAAGCAGTGCAGCAGCTGGTGGAGTAATTAATGTAGCTATTTTAATAGGACAATGAAATTCATTTTAGAGATGGTACCAGCACTGTAAAATGAATGTAATATCTTTAAAATAAATTTCCCTCTGCTAAAACGATTTATGTGACACATTGCTCCCATTGAAGCCTCTTTTTTTCTAATTTATTGCACTGATCATTCCTCACTTTAACAATTCATGAGTAACTGTGCCTTCAAGAATGTGATGCTACAGCAAAATGACTAAGGCAGGCTGGTGTGACAGGCAGGTTCATCATGACCCCTGTGTGGTAGGCAACAGCCCTATAGTGTCGTCATGGCTACAACACAGGTCAGCCTCTCTGCCTCTCACTGGGATGCATGAATCAGTGTTTCTTAGAGGTGTGCACTTTGCATCGTGGTGGGTGAAGGGGAGTCAGAGAAAGAGTGGGAGAGGGTGACTGTGAATGTGTGTCAGGTGAAGAAGTGAGTAAAAGGAAAAAACTAGCAGGTGAGGATGATGCGTTTTCAGTCTTTCTCTGTTGTTCAATGTTAAAGTGTCTGTTGTGTTTCGATGATCGTACTTTAATCTAATGAATGTGGAGAAAAAATATCTTAAACCTGAGCTTCAGACAGAGGAGAGTGATGCAGGTGTGAGGTGACGAGGATGGCAGAGGTGATGACAGGAAGATAAAAAGAAAACGTTCACATGAAGAAAAACTGCGCAAAAGAGGTAAAAAGAAGAATCACGAGAACCACATTTAGGGAGAGAAGAAAAAATGAAAACAAGATTCAGAAATCATTCTCTCTCCCTCCTTCTTTTCTGCATAAGCTATTAGGCAACATGTTTACTGGCAACTGAGCATTGTGTACCTAACAACATTAACCCCATTAAATGGTTTTATAGATGCTGGTGCACAGTAAATCTAGCCATAAAGACGCTGCGGAGAGGACGTTCTCTGAGTGAGGTGATGACTCCCGTTTCTCCCCCGGGCCACACATAGTTCCCAGAGAGAGAAGCGTAGGAAAAAGGGGGGGATTTTTTTTTTTTTTTTAAGAATGCAGTGGAAATGAGTTGCATGGCCCCTGGGGGAATGGAGTGTGCCTCTCAGTCTGGATGAAGTCTGTCTGTTCTTATCATCTATTTCCATAGTAGGAGGGAGTGATAATTTCAGGAGTCTTGACCTTGTGAGCCCAAATATTTCTTAAACTGCCATTTTGGGCTTAGTTTCAGATCTGTTTTATAATCAGAATGAATCGATGACAATGGAGATTGAGGAAGAATAAAAATGAGGTTAAAAAATAGCAAAGAGGCTTCATTGATGAAATACTTCAGAATTTACTGCTGTATTATTTGGTTTGGCTTATTGACAAAATCTTAAACTACATTATTTTACATTACAACATACCAGATTTAGGGATAAAAAGAACGATGAAGGTCTGGACCTAATTTTATAATTGTCCCTGGTCTTTCCCTCCACCAATGTTCAACAAGATAGAATACAAGCATTTATACCTTATCTCTGACCTGTGAAATTCTTTTATCATCCATAATGCGATACAGTCCCGACACCTTTTTGATATGCTCAAAGCAAAAGACCCAGTATCTTAGTCCAGTAAGTGTTATAACACACACATTTTCGTCCATAACCCAATCTCAACTCGATCCTGAACTCTGACCCTGCAACCAAAGCAAAGACTCTCACACTTCAGTGAGCTGGGGAACCATAAAAAGATAGCAATAGAAACTCAATATACTGATAGCTGCATATTCACAACAGTTATGATACCTGCAACTGTTATATTTCCTTTCCAATGAGAGCTATCACATATTTTCCACTGGGCATCCCACTTCTATGACACCTCATAATGTCAAAGACCGAGTGGATTACAGAGTGGATTGCCTTGCAACAGAGAAACAAACAAATATTTTCACCTGGTGTCTCCAACAGCACCACCCAGCCATATCAGGAGCATGCATGAGTCACGGACACGAGGAACAGGTCCTTTGTAGACTACCGTGTGATCTCCTCCCTCCTCCTCAGGGTAGAATTAGACGCAGCTAACTAAAAGCCCAAACTAGCTCATCAGTGTCTGTGATGACAAAGTTGATTACATTAGTGGGTTGTGTCTTGATGTTTTTAGTGCGGAGCTGTGTGATATTTGACACGAGCTGATGTCTTGTAATAGGCCCATTAGAAAGAGCGGTAACATTTATGGTTGGGTTACTCATGTACACACACACACACACACACACTTACACACTCCAGTAATTCAGGTGAAATTTCCCAGGAGCAAAGGTACATTCCAGAGGCTGGTAGTGATATAGATTGGACATGGAAATTATCCAGAGCAGAGTGCATATCCAGGGCAACCTCCACACACATAAACAAGTAGCCGAACGACGCACATACACGCAATCACTCATAGACAGACTCAAACACACACTCTTGCTGCTTGTTCGCTGAATATAAAGGAGTTGAAGGGGGGTGTGGGGGGACGGTACAGGAGCCATACCTCCAACTGGTCCTAGACGCAGCTGTTCTTTTATAGGGATGATTACTGGCAGCCATTTACAGGCCTTCATCTCTCCAACATGCATAGCAACCTGAATGAAGCCCACCGTGGGGCCTCCCAGCACCCCTTTGCACCCCCTTTTTCCTTTACGGCACTATAGGTGTGCAGGCATTCAGGGGGCACAATGCCCAACGGCTCTTTCAAAAGTCACAAGTGTGTAGTCAAGTCCACCTCTGCGATCAAACATTATAACCACATGCACACGTACATGCACAAAGCTGGCGATACAAGGTATGCTGGGCTAACTTTCAGCTGCAACACATTATACATTACAGCAGCGCACTCCAGTTGTTAAGAGACCGCGGCATCCTCTCCGTGTGATCTCCAAATCTGTCAAACAGCGGCCTGCTCTTGTCAGAACTCCGCCTTGACTTTTTCACTCTGTACTCCCGCATGAAAGCCATCCTTAGAGAGCTAGAAATAGGTGTTCGGTGTGAAGGAGAAATGACACCGAAGAGAGAAAATACTGTAGAGGAAATCTGTGTGTTTGAATGAGTGTGTGTGTTTTTTCACGTTCCTTGCAGCCTCAGCATCCAGCCGCTGCAGGTTCCAAGGTTTTACCCTGTTGTTGAGGTCAGAGATGGACTCCTGATCGCCGCCTCCAACCGCAACAGTACAGAGGCAGAAAGCCTCAGCTCCAGATGTGAGGATAGGAAATCCCATTTAGAAACAAAATCAGGTTTGTAGCTCAGGTATGAACTTACCCACACATGCATTCTCTCTTCTCTCATACATTCACACATAGACTGTATATGTGGGAATCTACAGTGAACAGGCAACAATCACACACCTGCACTCTCATGCATATTCTCCAATTTCCACAAATGGACAGACAGACAGACAGACATGAAGCAATCTGTGCACACGTCCTTACATGCAGTTCCCTGTTTCCCCCGTCCCAGCTCCTTTTCCCCTTAAAACACTGCCTCTTTATTCTCGATGAGCGAAAAAAAGAAAAAAAAAACACTCTCTCTTTCTGCACACACACACTTGCAGAAAAAAGGGGACTTCCAGCCACTGAGAAATAGCAGCATAATTACCGGTGCTCTGTTGTCTATCAAGACCTGACCTTTTCAACATGTGTGTGCCGTGTTGGGAGCGGTGGGAACCGGCGTGGAGGAAGACAAGGGTCTCCCCGGCTCTGTGGTGGTCTGACCCAACCTCCCCCCTCCTTTCTCCACTGCAACTCCCCTAAAACTCTGGGAACTCCCACTGCGCCCCCATGTTCTTTGGGTTCGGAGACTAGAAGGGGAGAAAACGGCTAAGCCACAAATCAGGCTCTTGGCAGGGGGACATCAAAGGCGGGACAGGACGATGTGGAAAGGACAGGGGGAGACAGAGCTGCCCTGTCTCACTGCCATCCCAAGGGGATGGAGGAAAATGTGTAGAGCGCAGACATTATAGTGGCACAAATGTAAGCTTTCTGTTGGTGCCAGTGGGAAAATAACTGACTAGTATTGCCTTACATGAATCTGGCCCTGAAATAAGGACATTAAAGAATGAAACATATACAGGGACATACTCATAATAAACATGAGAGTTTATAGGATTATACATTAATGGTGAGTGGAAAGAAATGGCTTTGACTTGTAGAGAAAAGTCATCCAAACAAATAGCAAGAAACTGATATCATGAGTAAAAAGTGGATGTGCAATTCATAGGACAAAATGAGTAAAAAAACTACATTTTTATTAAATGGGTCACTGGGCCCCATGATAAGTCATCTTTACGTTGCCACATGACAGACAAGCTCAGCTCTCAGTGGGGGCAAACAAAGCTGTCCTCAGAAATGTATTAGGAGCCCATAAGCCCATAATTACTCCAATTGGCATGTCAGTTATTTACCCTTCCTTCTCCTCTTGTCTTTCACTAGCCGTGGGCCGCCCCACTGATGGTGTAGGGACCACGAGATGGGGGTACTACTGGTGGTCGTGATGATGGTAGTGGTGAAGTGTATGTGGGAGGGGGGCAGGATTCTGTATCAGGGGGATTAAGGAGAGATTTCCCGACTTGAGCGACATTAGCTATCCGTGACAGAGGTGAAGAGCAAAGAAGACTTGGAGGGAAGGAGGAGGAATGAGGGTGTGAGGAGATGAGGAAAGGTGGCAACGGCTTGAACCATAGATACCACTAATAGAAAACCTCTTAAATTAAAAGGTGATTAAGACCAGTTAGAGAATCCACTTTGGTGCACCTGGTCGCTCACCGTGCCATCATCCCCAGGACCCTACACAGCTTGAGGTATGACACACGTCAGGGCCCTGAAATTTGTATGAGATTTTCCTCAACACATTCTTATAGCAACCACACCTAACTGAGCCATGAAAGCATTTTACCTCCAGGAGAGAAGTCCTACCCAGTTTATGGGCGGTACTGTGATGCCGTTTCGCACGAATCGTGGTAACGATTAATGGTGGTTAATGTGAGCCCCCTACCATAACAAGCTCCCAGTTAGCTCCTCTGGAAGCAGCACCATAGCTGCTTTTAAAAAATAATTACAGCAGGTTTTTGGCTTTTATTGTTGTTGTTGTTATTATTGGGGGGGCCATAAAAGTAGTACCAGATCCAGATCCAACACTGAAGGATGTATGTCAGCAAGGGAAGGAGAAAGAAAGAGAGGAAAAAATGAGAAGACAAGGACGGAGTGAGCAGGACCCCCATTCCTGTTTTTCCTGGCATTCTTCCTTTTATTAAATAATCAGCAGTAGAAAGTAACAAGAAAAAGGGGAAAGTTCTCTGCCAGAAATGAACTGGAGATGTCACCCCCACATGGCGCACATGCTTGATGCCCTACAATCTATTCTCTGTATGACTAATGTCACAGCTGCATGCATGCACATGTGTGTGTGCATATGCACTCAGAGGTTTATTGTAGCATCTAGCTCCAATTAGATAAATAACATTTTTTGGTCCACGAGCCTTTGATTCCAGCTCATACTGTCATTATGGTACACAGACCAGAACCATAATAATGCCTCTCCTCCTCCTCTTCCTCGTCTCCAAGGACTCAAGATGAAGTGTCAAAATCCAGAGGCAGAGGGAGATCACAACAAACTGATTATCAACAGGAAGTGGCTCCATTATAGGCTTAAAGATAGGAGAGAGTGGTCTCTGGTTACAGCACTCACTCAAATCCACACATTCCTGCAGGGTTTAGAGAGAGCCGGGTCACCCCCGTGGACCCCCACAGGCTCCCCAGCCACTGCCTCAGCCCAGAGGCAATGCTCAGGGTACAGCTGGGGCTGTTGAATGGATCTGAGGGTCCTTGAGGAGGGGCTGGAGGGTTGTGGATGTCTAGGGTGGCCTGACAATCAGGAGACACTTGAAAGCATTTGCCTTGTGACATTGCACACCTGCAGTGAGGGGCTGTGTTGTAAGGGATGAGGCGAATCTTCTGGTATGGTAGGAGAGACTTAGTGAGGCACTCATCTAATAGAACCCAACACATGTTAGTCCCAGAGGAGGGATGCCAATCGAAGAAAGTCTCACCAAGTCCAATTTGGAGCATCGCATCTCAAAAACTGAACATTGATTTAGAAATAAGAGATGATTTAAGTGCAGGAATCCCAGGAGCCTGAAGCAAACGATTCAACCAAGATGTCTCAAAGCTAAAGATCTATTAAAAATATCTGAGTAAGCTTTTGAGACCATTTCCTAAACAGCCCTACTGGGACTCTTCACTCATTGCATTCCTTCATTTTCCTAATGTGATTAGAACATAGTTCAACTACTTTTATGATCTGCACTCAAAACCCCAACAATTCCTCAGAGAGTAGGAGGCAGTGAAAAAAAAAGGAACAATTGAGACATTTGCTGAGCTGCCTCCCCAGAGAGTGAAGTCAGAGCCGAAGTGAAGAGATGGATTGTGCTGGGTCGGGCTCAACGTGGGCTGGAGATTGCAGAGTCATGTGCATGATGGAATATCTCACTCAGAAAAATGCTTCGAACCCATTTTTTTTTTTCCTTGAGCATGCTGAATGTCAGGAGAACATTTCAGTCTTTTGTTTGTTTTTTCTACACATCGTTTGGAGGAGAGTCACCAAGGCTCAGTTAGCTGGGAGCAGCTTTGAAACCGAGGCCAAAACTGAGGCGAGGCAGGGAGGCCTGGTCTCAGTGTTGGTACATGTATACATGTGAATTATTTACTTGTCGTCCAGCAGGAAATGAGGAACGATAACAAGCTTGGGAAAGAAAGGCAGAAAAACAAACAGATGGTATCTCATCCCCTCCTTCATTTCGTGCTTTCTCTTTTTCTCCTTCCTTTTCTCTAAGGGAGTCGCTTGTGTCCCAGTGAGGACAAACAGCAAAGGATGTGTCACTTCAAAGACAGTGGCAGGAAGAAGACATAATTTCAAAGTAAATAATTTCAATTACTCACAGTTGGCCCATAACTGTTAGTGTTACGAGAAAAATGGTTGCCTTGTTAAAGGGGAACTGAATCGATTTTACATGTCACAGTCTGTTTACAGGTGTTGGAGTGCTACTGCACATGTGAAGGTAGTTGTATAAAGCCTTTTGTGGCTCCAGAGGGAGCTATGCAAAGTCTGATAAATTGCCTTCTGTGATGTCACTTGCCTGCTCTTCATCTCTGATTGAGGTACCCTCATTAGCCACTACCACCAAAACAAACCCAAGTCGCTGACCAAACTATCAGCAGTTGAGTTGCATTGTCGGTAATGTTGGCGCCATGGAAGGTGATCGTGTGGAATAATGTGCGGTCACTGCTACAGGAGCTAAATTGGTGGAGGGCTCTTTGCTCTAATGACACCAAAACTGACCACCAAGTTATTCGGTCGTCACTATATAGAGCGGCTGCTGTTCAACTGAGCCGGACCTTGTGATGATCTCCTGACCGATTTTTTGACTCTCCTTCTCCGCCTGACCTCGGCGCGACACCCCCTCTCATCCCTAACCTTTCAATCCCATCAGCCTCACTATTGCTCACTCACCTGTGACCAGGCCTGGGTGCTGACCTATGACCTCAGAGGGTCACGATTAGAGTTGAGAATCAGAGCAGCAGAGGTGGGGACCAGACAGAGATGAGATGCCCCTGGACCATGAGTTTCGACCCAGCTGGGCTGAACTCTGCTCTGGAACAGTCAGGTCGCCACACTCAATATATCTTGACAAGAAAAGAGCTACGTATCAAAGGCTATGGTCATTAGTGCAAGTGATCGGGGGCTGATTTTTTTTTTCCACCAGGGTGTGGGGATCATGGAGGAGGGAGAAGGCAGTCAGAATCAATGGAGGTTGTAGCCTAGTGTTGGCAGGCATTTTAATTAGCCTGGATCTTCCCAGACAAGGGGATAGAAGGAACCGGAGATGGCGGCTATGGGAACACGGAGAGCAAGAGAAGAGGACAGGAAACAAAAGAGAGAGAATCAGGGAGAAATAGAGAGAGGGAGGGTGAGGGTCGCACGCCCAGGGGCTACACTCACTGTGCCAGATCTAAATATGCACCAAATAAAACATCCTCTCACGAGACCATGGGTGGCTGTGGCTGGTTATGGGATGAGGCAAATACACATGTAAGCATGCCCACACACACATACCAAATAACTCCCAGACATCTTATCTTGTAAAATTTTTGGCAACTCTTATATAAAACTTGCAATTTGGAGGGATGTACTTAAGAAGCTAGAGGAGGCTAAATGTTCCCTTGCTGTGATAAATTCTTCAAAATTTATCTCAGTGGCTCTCAGTGGATTTCACACCACTCAGGAGTGCACTCAAAAACCAAGTGAAAGCATATTAGAAGCCCTGTCAGTGAAGCTGGCACAGCATTTCTTAACATTCCTCCTCCTCCTCGTGCATGTTCATCTCCTTCTCCACCTCCTTCTTTATCCTCTACATCCTCTCCATCTCCTCCTCCCCACCATCTCACTGAGTCGGGCCTTTTGTTTGTTTAGACAACAAAAAAACACGGCACTGAAGATACTCCAATGTGGGACTAGCAGGGAGTTGTAGTAGCGCCAAGCTGCAGCAGCAAAAGGGAGTAGGAAGGATGGTGCTGCAGTTTGGGTCAATCAGCCTCCCATGTCACTGCTACTGCTGCTTTCCCCCTTTCATGAACTGACTCTATTCTGTGATAAATGAGAGTGACAACGAGGCACAACAAGCTAAAACTCAGTCCAAGTGGTCAGAGGGGTTTGGCAGCGAAAGCAAGCCTGAAATCACTTAATGAGTAACAAGCTGCCTGTGAGCCAAACATGGAAAATCATAAGTTTGCACTCATAACAACAACTAGAAAAAGTCGTTTCACATTCAAAGAAAGAAATTTTATTAAAAGATATCAGTGTGTAACCTGGAGGCATGTAAAACATCTCAATGACTGCATGTGAGACTAAAAATACTGATCCAGAAGTTTTTTTAAACTGTAGCCTTGAGTTTCTTCAGTTCTGCAAGTGACCTGTTTGACTAGTCTGCAAGTGATCCGCAGCATTTAACTAATAATGGAAATAAAATCAGTTCACATCTTACCATCAGACTTCCACAGATAAGAATATATTGGTGTATGGTCTATTTCCTGTCTGTCATATGAGCTAGATCATCACTGAAAATGTCCTAAAAAAATGATCTCTAAAAAGGAGTGAGAACATTGTTTTAGTTACACAGAGGTGTGCCAAAAGTGCTTTGAATGGAGTCATAACGGGTACTGAGGTCCCATGTCAACAGAACCATCTCCATGACAACCACCGCTCATAACTGGATGGAGTCTGCATCAGTTTGCGTGGATGGAGAGCATTCATTCACACAAAAAAAAGTGGACATTGAGCTGGGATTTTTTTGTCAAACAACCAAGATGTCCTTCTCTTCCAACAAATGCCTTTTTGATAACCTTGGTATCACGAGAATGAAAATTCAACCTTAACTGACCTGAGTTTGTATGTGTGTGAGTGTGTGCGTGAGTCCATAGCACCTGATTAGAGCGGGCCACTACTGGGCCATCCTGGGTGGGCCAGTTGAGGACAAATCCTGGCACTATCGCATGGGTAGTAAGGTGAAGCCTTGCTACCTTGGCACTGTGCCTGTGTGAGACTGAGAGAGCACAACCAAACACACACACTTTCACACACTCTTTGACTGTCTTTTAATTTAGCTCACGCAGGTCTGTGTTTGCTTTGCTTTTTGCTTTCACAGTCCCATAATCTGTAACACAGCTCCTGTGGTCCCCACTGTGCCTGTAACACTGAGAGCAAAAACATTTCACCTGCTATGCTGACATCAGTTCAGGTGATGGTGCATACACATTGCAAGCAGGACGATCATCAAATGTGGAAAGCCCCAGCCATCAACACTCACACGGTCAACAACAACCAATCAAAAAGGACATTTTAACCATCGATCAATAACTAAATAGTAACATACAATTTTCCCTACTGACAAATCTACACTGAACTTTAGCCAAATGTACAATTTAGACGTTTAAAGATTATTTACTGCTTATTATTCAGAGTTTCGGGCCACTTAAGTTGTAAATCATCCAACCTTCAAACATATGTGACTTTGGGGTGCGTTCACAGCATTGCCAAACAAAACCGATAGCAACCTATTAAAAATATTGTCCATAAACCAGCCTACCAATTGAACAGCAACATGATGCTAAACATAACTGGGAGAATTTGACATAATTTTCCAGGACAACACAATATTTTCCAGGACATTTTACTTTTTCTCTCATTTACCATATGTTTTCCATGACTGGAAAAATGTTCAACTGGTTTCCAGGTTTTCCAGGACACATGGGAACCTTGTAAAAGTGAAGCCTTGACCTTGGAAAAAGTGGCTTGACTTAATCATTAACAAAGGTTCCCTTATTAGCCTTTTTCCAGAACCTTCAGCCATTTGTATCAATCTATCCTTCCTTTGGGTCTCGAGAATCACCAACCATTTCTCAACTGCAAGTTTGGTTGGATACATAACTGAAACACCGGCGGCATCTTCTCCAAGGAAGCCAACACAACCGAAAAGATGAAATTGTGAATCAAGAAAACCTGCTGGGAAAAAACTTCATGAGTCAGCAGTTTTAAAATTATGTAGTCAAAATGCATTACTGTCAGTGTGGTCTGAAACAAAATCACAGCATATAACTTACCCAGTGCCACATGCAAGTGTGTGCATTTGCAAGAATGTGGACACATCTTTCCATGCTGCAAATCAAACCCTGCAGCCGTTGCTGCCTTTGCGGATGGAAGAGAAATACCTTTTTCACTGAGCAACAAACCCCAAACTTGTGTGTTTATGTGTGTTAGCGTGTACTGTCCAAGTGATGAAGGTGTGTGTGTGAGTGTGTATGTGTGGGGAGGGGGGTACTAAACTCAATGTCGGCGAGTTGGGGGCACATTCCTTAGTTGATTTAGTGGGCATTAAGATGAAGAGGAATGTGTCAAAGCTGTAGGCGCTTTAGTCCACTGTGTGGTAAACTGGCTGGGAGGAGCTCTGAGGCTTTCTGACAGCTCAGACTGACGGATGACTGACACTTGGCTTAGTGTGAGAAGGATGGAGAACAGAGTGGAGTGGAGGGAACCAGACAGAGTAAGGGGGATGGAGAGGAGGTACCTGTTGGAAGAAATGCGAAAAGTGTGATTTAGGAGGACAGTTTGCACTTTAGAGAAAGAAAAGTGAGATTAATAGAGGTATAACATCTAGGGATGCAAGGGTGTGGATTTAAAGGGCATGAGATGAGATAAAGGGAAAGAGAGAACTAAGTCCAGTCAGGAGAGGAGGAGAGGATGCCAGAAATTGGGATAAACGAAGGGAAAAGAATGTGAAAAAGAGTCACATTCACTGTGGGACAAGGAGGGGCTGATCAAGAGAAAATAACAACTCAAATCAAAAGGATTTCAGAGACTTATCTTTATTTGCTCAAGATGGTTTGATAGTTCAAAGAAATACAGAGATACAGAGAGAGAAAATACAGAAAGATTCTTTTCTTAAGGTCCCATTTTATACAACATCAGTCGCTGGGTCAGTTGTGCAACTTTTGACAGATTACAGTAGATCAAAGGAAAGGAACACAAGTGTATTTTTTTTTTTACCTTTCTTTTATATTATATATATTTATAACATAGAAGTCATGTCTTAAAAACAGCTAAATCAAACTGTTGTCTTGACCCAACGTTACGAACTCTAAAGTGGTGCAAAAGCTTTCATCTAGCAATATAACATAGAACAAAATCAGCTTAAAAAAGCATCAGGTAAGAGGTGTGTGTGAGTGTGTGTGTGTGTGTGTATCTGTGTCTGTGTTGAAGATTTATTTAGTCCTGAGACAGTGTAAGCATATACAGTATGGTTGTGTGGTTCATGTCAGTGTGTTTCAGACTCTGCTTGTGTGTATGTGGACTGGACTGATAACACTACTGCACCTTTGGAAGCTCCACACGGCTCACACATCAGACTGAACCGCTTCAGGGAATATTGGGACAGAGAGGTTTTCTTGGGAAAAAAAAGCAACTTGTAAATTAATTTGGCTGTCACACGCCACATATTATTAAAATCTTAACTCAACATATCACTGCCTCTAACAGCCCCCCCCCCCCCCCCAACCCCCAAAATGATAACAGCAGTACACTTAAAAAGCACTAAAAATGAATGAAACAGCCAGGAATTTGTTTTTCCTACCTCTACATCTACATTTTAGGGAACAGAGGTCAGTGTGGTGCGGGTCTGACTTGACCTACAAATGGCACCGCACATACTCAGAAGTGAAAAAAAGGCAAACGACAGCAAGCGAGCAAAGAAATGTGGACTCACTTGCTCCCGCTGTACGTAAACATGACTTTTACTTCCTTCTTATTTCCTGAATTCCTCTGTACGTTTCATAAATTCACAAAAGTGCAAACGCCGTTCTTTGTCAGTCTAGAAGCATGCATCATATACAGTTGACACACTGTATATATGACTCAGAATATAATGAGCTGAATGATCTCTGTCCTCGCTCTGAATTTCACACTCCTGCATGTAGTTGTTGACATAAAGCTACGTGACAGCACAGGTCAAGTCAAAGTGCACAAGATCAAAAGAAAGAAATGCGCAAAATGGAAAAAAAAGGCAGGAAATGAGCGCCCTGTTATTGTAGATGTAAAACCCATGTCCTTTACCCCACATCGTCACCCCTTCCCACCCATCGACCAAAACTCTGATGCTGATGTTGCCCACCCCTGCTGGTGGGGCCCAGAAGGGCCAGCCTGTCACACGGTGAGAGATATGAAGCTGTTGTATCTCTGGATGTTCCTCTTGAGGATCTCTGAGCACGGCCCCAGCACACGCTCGAAGCGAGGCCTGTCCAGCTTCACACACTTGAGCGGACCACGTGCGACTACGGTGGCTGCCCTGGGACGGTTCAACAGCAGGGCAATTTCACCTGGAGGAGGAAGACAGAACAATCAACTGGGATGTCATTAAATGTGTTCCAAATCTGCATAGTTTTGAGAGTCTGTAAAAAATAACAATGGAAGTATTTGGAATGAATTTTATCTCAGCCTCAGTAATGTATCTATGAAAGAAATAATTATAGCTGCTCTGATTGTCTGCTTCTTGTTTTCATTTTTTCCATCCTGCGGATCTGTTTTTCGGGAGACAGCAGTCTGGCAACGAGCAGATCCAAAACAGCATGAAGTAGTTGTATGCTAGCAGAGAGCAACTTCCTGGAGAAAAGGACTAAATCACTGATGACAGTTCATTTTGTGATAGTAGTCCAAGTACTTTTACTCATATTTAGATTTATTGCACTAAACATTGAGGGTAATGTAAAATATTGGTAGAACAATATATTGTGTTTAAAGCTGAAGTGATTGGTCGCCTGATCGATTAATCAAACAAAACAAAATTCAACATCAACATCAACATCAACATCAACATTTTTTAAATTGATTTATAATATACTATATATCATTTTATAAGGGAAGATGATCTACAATCCAAACTGTTTGATGACAAAAACTGCTTAAGACTCTCTGGTTAGATATGAAAAACTATAGCTATGTAGTTATATCGATATATCAACAAAGCATATCCAGGCTACACATTATTACAATTTAATCAACTTTTGACTTTCTCAGCTATGTGACATGCCTGACCTGCTATTTTTTTCACAGTTTATATTAATATGAGTAAAAGGCTCCATTGGCCTACAGCCACTCACCAAAGTAGTCAGAGGGTCCGAGGCGTCCAACCTCCACATACTCCTCATTGTCAGACCTGCGCTGCAGAACAGAGGCTATTCCCTGAAGACAGAGAAGAAAAGGAGAGTCAGGGGAAAAGAAAGAACAGCCAGAGACAAGAGAAAAAACAAGGTGAGAAGGGGAGAAAAAGAAAAGGGGGGGGGGTGTTGGTGGGAAAGATGGAAGAAAGGAGGAGGGAGAGAAAAGGAGGAGTTATTCAGCAAGGGGCTGAAAATCATCGGGAGGATTAAGCCAAAGAGAAATTCCTTTGCTTCAGAAGAACACAGGTGCACAGGATTTAGGCCGCTTTTCTGTGGACCGTCACCAGCTTTGTGGGATGCGTCTGAGCAGAAACAAGAAACAACACACACTCAGATATTCCAACGGGTACGTGATACAAAATCTGATCGGTTCTGCCTTGTTTCCTCCAGAGTGTAATAAATACAAACATCTAAGCCCATTAGAGGCTAAGCTGATTCCTCAGTGTCTCCATCACATAATCCCCTTTATCAGCACTAACCCACAAAATGGAAACAACTGTATTGTCCAAGACTGAGGGAGCTC
The DNA here is from genome assembly GCF_021018895.1 of Seriola aureovittata. Taxonomy (NCBI): domain Eukaryota; kingdom Metazoa; phylum Chordata; class Actinopteri; order Carangiformes; family Carangidae; genus Seriola; species Seriola aureovittata. The sequence continues at coordinate 13,856,850 of NC_079380.1, read as the reverse complement.
CAATATAGTGTCCCTAACTAACCCCAAAACACTAACACACTGCAAACTCAGAGTGGCTCAATAGCATGTCCCTTGCTAACTTAGAGTGCTATACCGCGTGTCTGCAAACACACACAGCGAGGCAATGACAAAAAGGAGCACACAGACACAGATGGAGGCAGAATGAAACGCAAAGCCACATACACACAACCAGTGAGAAAATCAACAGCTGATGACTGCTGGAAAGTCAGGATGGATTCTATGACCAACTACGCTACGCATATTATGATCACCCGCTGGTATGTGTGTGTGTGTGTGTGTGTGTGTGTGAGTGACTCATCTAAAAAGTATAAGGGAGGAAATTTGATTTCCGTTCACTCTGCCCAACAGATGATAACAGTTCATGTTGTCGTATCTTGCAGCTGTTAAGAAACTCTGTGTGTGAATGAGGACATGTTTGAATATCTGTCTTTGCACATGCGCTGCCACAAAGCGTCTGGAGTCGCACTCCATGCCCTACATTTCCACACTAACATTTATCTGACAGACACTTGATGACTCATTTCCTTGAAGCATGGTGTATGAAGGAGATATGTATGTTTGACATGCATATGTGTAGACGGAGGTAAAATACTGTTTGTGCTTTCAGTGTCGATGTCTAGACATTCACAAGTACTTGAGTTCAGCTGGAATTGGTAGCAGGTAAAAAAAAAAAAAAAAATCAGTAAGGGAACTTCCCAGCTTGTCTTGGACCGCCTGATAAAACAGACTTGACCGTTCCAGCGTCTCTAATCCTTCTCTGCTCTCTCTGCTCCTTGTGCTGACCAGGCTTATAATGCTAAATATGAATATAATGAGCCTTAATGAGAAACCCCAAAACTGCCAGCGACTCACTGCAGACATACAAAGCTGAGACTGTATTTCACTGAAAGGGATGTGTGTGACTGAGTGAGTTTGTGCTTGAAATGGACTGTGGAGAAGTGGGGGAATACTGTTAAAGTGAGTTAGGAACACCGTGTGAGCGTCACTTCCAAGTACTACCTGGCCAAACTGCGCTTGTGATGCCATTACTGCAACACATGTGACACAGCAGGGTGGATTATGCTGTGGAGAAGGGGTTCCCTTCACCACTCTACAATAGAGCAGTGATACTGAAGCTAATCGTGGCTGAAGATGTTGAGAATATAGAGCTTATTCGTCACCTTTGGAGTTTGTGTCTCAGCAAAAGAGGATAAGCTGCACCGTGCTCTGCATATGTAACTCGGGAGTTGCCGGACGGAGGATTCATGTTGTCTTGTTCACGGATGACCATAGAAATAAACAAAATGTAGTAGAACTGTATCATATCTCTCAAACAAACAAACAAAAAAAACAAACAACTGAGAACTAATGTGGAAACAGACCTAAATTCACTTAAAATGTGGGTGTACAGTATATTCAGTCGTTCAAAGTATGAGTTTATTTTTTTCACATTTAAAACCCGTTTTATCCAAATGATCAATAATCAGTAAGTTGTGTGTTTTCTTATAATTTTTCTGTCAGCTTGTTTGAGGAAGTGGTGAGTGTTACCAAGATTAGTAGAAATGTACATGTAATATTTGCATAGTTGCTTGTGAGTATTACTTGCAATACTTGTGTGTGTAATTGTGTATCTTTCAACTTGATTTTGACGAGCTCGACAGATGATGAGGATCGCAGCCAAAATTACAATCAACTGGCTTCTGTGTAAATTTTGTCTGATTAGGCCTTAATGATTAAAGATTAACCAGTCCCAGTAGCTGAACTGATCAGCCAGGACAGTTATCTGAACTGCGCTGGGCACGAGACTGAAGGCTAGAGGCAGGTAACTTCCTGCTACACTGGGTCCTAGCGCTGCTCCAGACTGCTGCCTAACTCCTTATGATCATACGGCAGCAAGCGGCAGAGAAAAGCCTGGTGTTTCACAGTTTGCATTTGTGGTTGACTAAAATGCTGCTATGCTGACCAGTTCAGCTTTTCATGGCATACTCTGTGGCATGTAAGCCACAATGTGAACACAGCATGAAGAAGAAGACTACAGCAAAGGCAAATACAGCCTACAACATCACCCGGAGGAAGAAGGAAATGAAGACGCTTAAATCCTCAACAGACTGACTCAAAGACATGGGATTAATTATTATTGATCTGTATTCCTCTCATCCAAAAATTCCACTCTCTTTAGGTCATCTTTGGTATCATCAACATGACCATGAGTTGCATCCAGCTGGGGACCATTGTTGCATGTCTTACCCCATCCCTGTCTCCACTCGTATTCTTTTATCTCTGCTGTCTGCTACCTAATAAGGCATAAAAATGCTTCAGAAAATAATAATGAAAAACATTCTACTACAGATAGTTAACCACGGCTGTTGTGTGAAGGTTATTGCATTAACTTTTCATAAGGAGATCAAAGAAGAGTAATCCCATAAAATTATACAACTGTCTGCACCATCTCCCATGTTTGATCTCGAGAGTAAATACTGCTGCGGCCACTTTTAATGAACTTCATTACGCCGCACCAAACAAGCAGCTTGAGTTTAACAGTGGTATAAAACAGAGAGAGATGTGAATGGGGAGACACCGAGGGGGATGGGGCATTGAAGCTCCTGTGTTTACAACTAGTTGATTCCTCTCCTTTCCCTTCATGTCCAAACAAAGAAAGTGAGACAGTGCAGCACCATCATGTACAGTAGTTCATTCGTGAACAGGCCTCATCCAGTGTGGTCTAGATAACCATCTCACACTGTACCATCCCAGGGGCAGCGCTCTGCTCCACAGATATTTTCTTTTATAAACATCGGAGATCCTCCTCACCACGCTGGCCGGCACAGGGTGTGAGGGACTGGCAAAAACAAAAGATAACAGAGGTAAGACAGACACAGAGAGAGGAAAACAAAAAGAAAGTATGAATGAACGAATGGATACTAAACAAGTCGCAGAGAAAGAGAGAGAGGGGAGCGTGAGCCAACTGAAAAGCACAAGTAAGAAATCATCACTACTAAGTGGTATTGCTGGTCACCCGTCACAGTCCTTAACTAAAATGCACATTCACACCCACTCATACCTGAACACATATACCACACACAGAGCATAGCGAGCCAGCTCGTGTTGCCATGTCAAAGTGTAGCTTCTTGCATGTAGGAAGTATCAACCTCTGGGTCAACAACAGGTATAGAGAGAGAGAGAGAGAGAGAGAGAGAGAGAGAGAGAGAGAGAGAGGGAACAAATCAGGGAGGCACCAGCAGAGATGCAAGACGAAAGGTGATATCCTCAGTAGCCTGTTGGTGAGGCCACCCGGTATCAGCAGTGTCTGCACCTTCTCATTCAAACGCCGACACACAACAGACACACATAGATCGCTTACTGAACACACTTGAAGACAGCAGCTCTTCTCACAAGACCTGTTCTCCTGCAGACATGAAACGGCCTTTGAACCGTTTTCTTCAAAGAGAAAATAACTCGAAAATGGTTTAACGCAATCAAGACCTGTTAGTCCTCACCTTTGTTCTCGTGTCTCTACACTTGCACACGGACAAAAATGACTTAATTCATTAACTGCATTGATCTTTAGTCTATAAAAGTGTTTGGCTCCATTAGCTTAATTGCATTTCTGCTCATACACGTAGGTTACAGTAACAGGCGATCAGTGACCCACAGAGGATTTCTCTTCTGTGTGACCCACCGGGACCTTTTAGATCCATTCAGCATGATTACTTCTGTATGGGGTCAAAGGACAAATATGAGACGAACACATTGAGATTGATGATTGGAGGAGACGAGAGTGAATGAATTAGCAGAGAGGACAGAACGAGAACTAACAGCCCTCACCTGATTTTACTGAATTTTCATCCAGAGAAAAAATAATCTGGTTTCAGAAATAAAAAACAACTTTAATTGTGTCATGTGAATAACTTACCAAGGCACACTTGTATCATTCTGTATTTAAATGTTATGAGGTTAGTTTGGTTGTAATATATACAAACTTTAAAAAGCATTTATCATTTCTGTAAATTACTAACTCTAAGTCTATTTAAATGTTTAATGTGAATGAAAGGCAAATGATGGGGGGCGTCGTGTGGCGTAGTGGTCTAAGCAGGCCCCCCATGTGTAGAGGCTACAGTCCTCGCTGCAGTTGGCCCCGGTTTGAGTCCTGCGTCGGACGGCTGCATGTCATCCCCCCCCCCTCTGCCTCCTTTATAGATAGATAAGATTCTTTATTGTCATTGCATTAAAAACACAATGAAATTAAGTTTGGCAGCATAAGGGAGCATGAGGGACGCTCACTGCCAGTTATTACAGGGGATCTCCTTTTTAGTGCTTGTTTGTTTGATTATTTATTAGATGGTAAAATCTTCTGCATTTTTTATAATGTTCAACAGTGCCCGGCTCTTGTTTGATTCTTTTATGTTCACATGCTGTTTGTCAGAACTTTGCTGGATATTAATTTATTCATCGATGAAGGCGGCATGAATGAAAGTTAAAGAAAATAAGGGGAAAGACAGTTGGTCTGACTTTTAATTAGTGATCATAATCAGGCAAAAGTGTAATGTAAATGTTACTTGGTTAACATAGTGACAGATAGTAAAGTTAATAAGCTGACAATTACTAATATTACTGCTTTTACATAGATAGGAACAGCACATCCTCCACACTTTTGTCCTTTTCAATACAGTTTCAAAACTCTCACTGACGTCTTCCTCTCTGATGTTCGACAAGTTTATGAAAGACATGCTACTGGGTCTGAGTGTATGGGCATGAGGAAGGAACAGTGTGCATGTTGGATGAGTAGAGGCATAAGCCCTGAAAAATGGAAGGAGGGGAGGTTGACGCAAGGGAAGGTGAGGAAGAGTCTTCACGGCCCCGGAGTTCTGTAAAGGCTTGTTTGTACAGTGTGAGAAAAAAATGTAAACATGTCACTTTTCATTAGGGCCCCATTCCTCCAGGCAGGCAAAGAAAGTGATGTCTCTATACCTCCCTTTTGTAAATCCTCCCTATCAGCAGCATGTAATTAGTGATTGTGGGGTTTGTCTTTGGCTGATGCTCCAAAACCACAGAAACAACAAAAGAGAGTGAGAAGAGACAGAAGAAGAAGAAGAAGAAGGAGGGGGGGGGGTCAGAATGAGAGAAATGGGAGAGTTTTGATTGAACAAAGAGCTGACATTTCAGTCTGGTTTGATCAAAAGAAATAAAGGTGTGTACATGATGAAAAAGACTCACAGTAGGAGGATGTGCTCCAAGTTGTGGTGAGCCTGATCTCACTGTGTGACGAACATAAAATCTCTCTCTCCGCCTTTACATGTGGTCCTTTTTGAATCAACCTCCTCTCTACCCATATGTCCCTCCCTGCTCTCTTTTGACTCATCCTTCTCCCTCTCTCTCTGTCTCTCTCTCTCTCGTCTCCCTCCCGGGAGGCTGGGTCTCCTGACCCCGTGTGAAAGTCAGCAACACACATTCCACCACAGTCCACCCTGCTCTGGGAAAGTCAGGCCCTGCTACATGAGAGACAGAGAGACGGAGAGACGGTGAGCGAGGCAGGGACAGAGTGACAGAGAGAGCTTATTGGAAAATGAAAGATAGACGGGAGAAAGAGATTAAAGAAAGAGACAAATGCTGTTGTTGGGGAAAGAAAAAGTAGCAGTGAGGTTGAAAAGAAAGGTTATGCTTGTTCAAGAGAAGTTTAGGAAAGTTTGCCTCTCTTCCTCAACGATGAGTGTGGGCGCACCATGCCTGTTTAAAAAGAAATGATGAGCCTCACAGCGTCTGGTGTGACACACGGCAAACTGGAATTTGTTGGTTGCCTTCCCATCTCTTTTCCTTCCCCTCTGCCCCCTCCGTCTCTCCATCCTATAATCCCCCAGATTCTTCTGCATATTTTTGCCTTTCTCCTCTCTGGGGTGTAAAAAGTCTCAGATTGATGAGTCATGCATTGCTAACTGTTATATTTGTGTTCTAAACCCCAACTGGATTCATTTTTCTGCATAGTCAAACTGCTTTTAAGGGATTTCTGCAGCTCCAGGAAGCTTCAATTGGAGGCTTCAAACTTGACCAACACTGGTTGGATAATGTGAGGTGTATGTGAGATATATACAGTGCAGTCTATAAATATTTGGATAGGGACACATTATTGTTGTTTGGCTTTCTACTCTAGCATAAAATGAAGAATAAAGTGACAACTGTGGAACTTTTGAAAAGAAGAAATAAAACATTGCTCTTCTTACATTTGAATACTTGTATTTAGAACTAATAAAATGACCCTTGTCAATTCAAAACACTTATGTGGTCAAGTATGAATAGATGCTTATGGTGTCTAAAGTGAGCAAAATTAATATACATGTATATGTTTCTGTACAACTCACTTTGCTGAGTAAGTTTGCTGGATTTATGACTTTTCTCTACTTGTGCTGCTGTTACACAATGTTTTAGCATTTACCATTTTCCAGTAAATGTCGCTACTGGCCGTTATTGATGCTATTCAGTTAAAGTTACACTGTCGCGCTTTACAGTCAATTTCTTCCTGCCAACACATTCTCCCTGATTATGCTCTTCTACAGTCGTCTTCAGCTCTTGCTTGTTCTGGGGGGTTTTTGCCCTTTTTGATTTTTTTGCCTTCAGTTTGGTTTTCAGCAAGTGAACCACATGCTAAGTTGGACTGATTGGGGGTTGTGCATAAAAAGAGCCACGAGTGCTACAGTGTTGACACAACATGGATGTGAGCTCGCTAAAACCTTTACAGCTCTAAGTCAGAACTTTAGGCTTATGGGCTGTAATGTATATATTTGAAGAGAGGCATACCTAGGAGAGTGAAGGGATGGAGGAGAGGGGGATGGAGAGGAGAAAAGGGGTGTTGTGTTGGATGGGAGAGCACAGAGAGACAAAACCCGGATAAGGAGCGATACCTCACTCAGCAACCTTGATAAAATCCTACTCTGGTTTAGCACAAGGACTCTTGATGGACATAGTGAGCTGGACGGACATAGGAACTAACAGAAAGAATGACAATGTGAGAAAGACGGACTAACCTTCAAGTAAATCTGAGAGTAAGAGGGGAGAGTAGGAGGCAAGGACAAAACGACAGTAGATTGCACCCCCACCCCTCTTCACGGAGCCCTCTTGACTTGACCCTGACGATAGCTGTGTAAGTATGGAGTTAATCAAAAGTGTGGTAGGATGACAGGCAGGGGGCCCTTCATGAAGCCGCACCAGGGGCCCCAGCTTCACAAAGCCTGCAGTGTCGGTGGGGGTGGGGTGGGGGGCGTGGGGGGGGGGGGGGGGGGGGGGGGCTAGTCTATGCACAGTAATAGAGGTTGAGGGCCAGGACAGGGGAACACCACCATGTAGTCTGTCTGCTGGTGGCAATAAATAGGATCAGTTCCGATCTCAGCAAAGAGCCCACCAGCGTCTCTGCATGATGACATGTACATCAACCCGTGTACCCACCTGATGACACATACACAGTCTCGGGCCCCACATGTCAACACATACAGCTTACAGGAAATGTGACAGTAAAGAAAAGTTACCACACATAATGCCTTACTAGCACCCTTACTACTTTTTCTACAAGACAAAAAAAAAAAAAAAACACTAACAAACACTCTCTCTCTCACACACACACACACACACACACACACACACACACACACACACACACCTTACCTCTGTGATAATGAAGAAGTCGTCACCAGGTTCTCCTTGCACCACGATCTTCTCTCCATCCTCAAACTGAACGGGCTCCAGGGCATCGGCCACAGTCAAACGTTCCCACTTATCCAAGGACTCTGTGAATGGACAACACATACGGGTCAGTAAGAGCAGTGTGTTAATTACACTCATCACAGCACATTTACAAACGTGTTTCTGTTTATGTTTCATGGTCTGAGGGGCTGTCTCTTGCTCAAGTCCAGTAAACTGGTGTGAATGATAATTCCTGCCTCAGGCTAATCCAGTCTTTCACCAGGGACCATTACATCTCTGATCCCCCCTGCCTCCTCCCTCCCATCATGGTGCACTGTGGTGCTAAAACACCTTTAAACTGTAAGACCTCAGCTCTACTGATTCTGGGGGTGTGGTGGTAGAGAGCTGTTGCTGTTGCTGAATATTTCCCCTCTGTTACTGTAAGAATGTGTCTCAGTTACACTCCAGGGACAGGACATATAATTGCACGGATTTGTAATAATTAAGTTAAAATTAAATTTACTTCAGTGGAATCCAATATTTTATTAAAACTAATTCAGATTCAATGATAAGTGAACATGAAACCTTGCAAGAGATATTTATTTCTATGGCTCTAGTACATTTTAAAAACTTAAAAATCTTTCAAAAGATGTAGAAAATTGACCATTTGTGAATGAGTACTGCCAAAACCTGTGATACAATCTATCTTTTTCAGTTTTTGTTGATCTCGAGAGCCAGTGGCGACAGCTGTCTTTCCGACTGTCCAACCACACGTACAGTGACGTGGTTAGCCCGGGATATTTCTAGAAGCTGTTGGTATTCACACAGAAACCAAAAACACAGACGGTCACACATCTTCACTGGGAAAAATGTTCCAACCAAAGGAACTTTGAGCAACGCAGATGAGGTGGTATTTATAAAAAGAGCATCCACTAATAACTAAATATCTCCACATAGAAGATTCGCCAAATGAGCTCATCCTTCTTTCACAATCCAGCAGATTACTGTTGCCTAATCTTAACAGTCTATACATCTACGTGTGGAATGTGACTTATCTGCAGCGAAAACACACACTAGTCTTTAGCTTCGTCTAGATGAAAGGATGATTCAGTGTCTTGATTTGACTAAGGCCATGAGTTAGAGGCATAAAACTATATCAGAATCTCTGCATCTGAGACTATTGTCTGCTGATGTGCTCAGTAACTGATCCCAGTGTGTCTATTTGTGTGTGTGTGTGTGTGTGTGTGTGTGTGTGTGTGTGTGTGTGTGTGTGTGTGTGTGTGTGAGTGTCTAAATGTGTATGTACTTAGGATTAACTAAGGTGAAGTCTGGTGGTTTGGAGGTGTCCAGTGTCCCCTCCGGTGGGGCCGTGGTGTCTGCCGGCCCCAGATGGATGTCTTCTGTCTGGCTGCAATCTAAAGGCAGCAGGTCCTATAGAGGTGATCCTTAACAGCCCGGCAGGTAACGTGATACACAAATGTGGTGACTAAAGAACCTACATTTCACGCTTCGCAGAGCCTGCACCCACTTGGATCACCTTGCTACACACACATATATATTACACACAATTGGGGATGTTGAAGCCTCTGTATGTGTTTGTGTGACAAAGAACATGTTGTTTCTCCCCACCCCTTCACTCCACAACATCAAGGGCTTGTACCCAATTTCGTGCCTATCTCAAAAATCAAAGACAAACAAAAACACTCCCGCCCCCTACCCCTCCTCCAATTCAAAGAGGTAGAGCAGAGAAGCAGAGCGACAGAAAGAGGAATGAAGAGGGGAAAAGCACTTCGAAGAGAGAGAGAGAGAGGCGGGCACTTGAATACAGGCCTCGACAAGGCTGTCAAAAAGGGAGGCGCAGAAGAAAGGAGGTGAATGAAAAGAGAGCGGACCTTGCAGAGACGTTCTCCTAAGACCTGAATTGAGTGTGTGTGTTTACTCAGCCAGCTAATAACTCTGTACAGGGGGCATGGCCTTACTCTATACACCACACACACACGATCAAGTGGAAAGGGATGAGATGTCAGTTCCAATTGCAACTCGTTTTGGAAGTCTGAATGAATCTCATTCGCCATTTCTCCAAACTCAATGGCCTGTGTAGGCTGGTGTTATCCAAATTCCAGTGGGAAAAGAGAGGCTTAGCTTAACTCCCTACTCTTTAATTGTCCACACAGCGACAATGCAGAGTGTGACTGGCTTTAGTATGAACAGAAGATTAGGACCGTACACACAGACCTTACTCAGCTGTGGGCCTTGTGTGACAACGTGCGCCTGTGTTTATGTGGGCTAATCTACAGTATACAGTATATTGCACTCAGCAGATTTAACTGCCTGCACTCTGGACTCTCTGACCTGGTGTTGAATATTAATACGTAACATGGCGCACACGTGCTAACGCAATCATGCTTCAGCATATTCATAAAATAAGCAGAAACAAACAAAGGGATGCAACCGCAGACCCCATGATCCACGTACACATATATACGGACTTACCAAGGATGGAGACCTTGCTGAGGAACTCTTCATACATCTTTCTCTTCCTCAGTGTGCTACCCTGTAAAGGACACAAAGCAGACACATTTACCACATGGACCCACTCTCACTGAAATTGTATAGTGATGCTGCACAGGTATGGTAAAACAATAATTGTGATTAGTCTGCAAAATACTGTGATCATAACGTCTTGTTTCAAGGAGTAGAGTGGGTTTATTGCGGTTTGGTACCATAACATATAGTTTTCTCTTCTCTCATTTCTAACAACTAGTATTTTTCACAGTCTTCAAGACTTGCTTTAGAAAGTGTCTCTCATACTGTCTTACTGTCCTAATCTGAACAAATTTGAATAATTACTACTTTGCGAAGCTGCTACTAAGAAAGAGCCTCACACAAAAGCTGCACTTTCTTGCCATAGAAGTCGAATTGAGAGTATTTCTAAATGACAGCGATCCTTTTTTTTTTTTCCCACACTTCCATTGAAAAGATTTCCTCGTCTGAGGTTGATTAACTCCATCCATTACACTTTGCGTGTCATTATATTTCACCGTGTATGGTCTGTGTTGGATTTCTTTCTTTCTTCTTCACTTGAACTGAGAGTTTTACAATTCACTGTAACTTTTCTTCTCACATCATGTGGAATAAGAGACACTTAATGCCATAGCTGTCTTTAAGGCTGACTCGAAATTGACCAAATATGAAATATGGAAAGACTATGAATCTACACTACAGGATAATATATGATTACTAGATCATAGTTCATGGGGTCAGACTTATGGAGGTGTGTATGAGCTGTGTGGTAATGCATGTGTGTGTCTGTGTGTGTGGCCCACCCCACCCACCAGGCAGGGGACTTTCCCCTCTCCGCCTCTGCCATGAACATCAGGTGCTTCCTGACAAGTCTAGACCCAGAGGACCCCTTCCCTAACTGCATTTTTCCTTTTTTCCCTCCTTCATTGCACAGAGCCACTCAGCGAGAGCAGGAACATAATGAGAAAAAGAGAGAGTGAGGAGAGACGATCTTGTCCGCCCTGTGTCAGCCTTTGCATATGGAAATGATATATTGAGGCTTGGGGTGTCTTTAGTGCATAAGTGCCTGAGTCCCGCTGCTGCCTCTAATTTCATATAATTTCACATTTTGTCTTAAAAGGGGAGAAAATGTTCCCAAGTGAGTCAACGTCAAACTCAAAATCGTAAACAACTTGATTAAAGGAATTCTAGCCTGCATCGCCTCCCTCCTGGATAAATGACTTGAGTCTGTGTGTATCTATGTGTGTGTATGCAGAGAGAGAGAGAGAGAGAGAGAGAGAGAGAGAGAGAGAGAGAGAGAGAGAGAGAGAGAGAGAGAGAGACAGTGTTTGTGTGTGTGTGTGTGTGTGTGTGTGTGTGTGTGTGTGTGGAGCATGCAGTCTGGTTTTAGTTCTGCCGATTATGTTTCGTTGCTGTCTCTGCAGAGACGAAACTTCATGCTCATTAAGCAAGCAAATGCAAACACTCACACATGTATACTCTACTTTTAACACAATCTCACACGCACCTACAAACACACACACACACACGCTCCATCCTCCACAGAGATGTTGAGCTGGGTTTCATAGCCTCCCATACAGCTCCGCAGACAGGCTTGCTGAGCTTAAAGGGTTTACCGTGCGTACATAACATTACATTATACAAAAGGTCTGATTTATGTGACTGGAGGAAGGAGGGCTGGGTGGGCCAGAGCAATGTCAGCAACGACAGGGTTTACTGGGTTGGATGGAATGAAAATGATACTTTTCTAAATTTCAGATTCTAAAATTTCATGTTATCATTTATTTTGTTGGTTCACATCTTTTTTCTCTTTGCATTCTTTTTATCTACATCTGTCCTGATCCTTTCTGCCGACTTGGGAGGGCCTGAGCACATGTTTCATGTACAACACTCCCCTACTCCTGTTGGCCCTGATGTGTTCGCTCCTCCCGTGGTTAAAGATGAACCAGCTTCTGTGTCTGCTCGCTGACTTTGAGGCAGAATCATCAAAGAGTTAAGGTGTGGAGCGAAGCCAGACTAAACCAACCGCGCCTTACACCCCATCCCCATCACCTTCATCTCTGTCCAATGTGAAACACATACACACACCCCCCACACACACACACACACATCCCTCCTCATTTCTTGATATTATTTCTCCTCGTCTCCTCTTGTCTTATGTTCTACTTGTTGACAGTGAGCTGCTAGTTTGTTAATGGCTTTGTCTTTGGTGTGTGTTTAAATACCAAGATGACACAACAAGGAAGGTATTGTATGACTGCTGGCAACACAATGGAGAGAGTGTATTTATCACAGGGAATGGTATTACATTGTTTACTAAATGCACTTTAGGATAAGAAGGAGTGGAGGAGGAGGGGGATAAGGTGGTTCTGTGGGGCCGCATTGGCTCTGAACAGAATTATTTTCATGATCACACAATCTGCCAGTTACTTTACGTTTTGATTCATTGTTTAACTGTTTAATCTATGCAATATCAAATAATTGTGAAAAATGCCCCACAGAAGTTCTGAGACCCCAAGGTGACACCTTCAAATACTGTAACTTGTTTTGTCCAACAGTCAATAAGCCAATTATGTTCAACTTAAAATTATATAAAACATTGTCATTTTTGCTTGATTAAATAACTGTAAAGATTTTCATTCATTATCAGACTTTTTGCAGTTGCAGTAGACCTTGTATCTGATTAATCTACAAACGATTCAGCTGTCCTCTAGAAACAAAAAGTCAGTTTTATATCACAATGAATTTCAATTGAGGATAAATTGGCATAATGGTTCGTGAACTTGACAAAAGTTGGAAACTTTTGAAAGAATAATGTTGTTAGAGATGGTGTCTAATTATTTACGTCAAACTATTCAGTCAAATCACATTTATTTATTTTACAATTTCCAGATGTGAAGATGCAGCTGGGACACAGGACAGGAGAGAGGCAGATGTGAAAACAATGAAAATGATGGTAGCGGCAGCGCACCTTCCAGAGCTCCTAACTAACTAGCTACAGGCACAGGCACTCAGAATAATTTTACAGGGAAACACACACACAAACAGAGAGATAGAGATAGAGAGAGACAGAGAGAGAGACAGAGAGAGAGAGAGAATGTTCACTGTGTTGGCCTAAGACATTGCCAGAATACCACACTTTATAAAAACAGCTTTACAAATCATTGACAGCAATAATTAACTACAGGTTCACATAATTGAATTCTGTTTCACCCCGTCTCCCCTCCTGCTGCTGCTGCTGCTGCTGGAATAAACGCAGGAATGAGAGCTGGAGAGGGAGGGAGAGAGGGAGGGAGGGAGAGAGTGAGAGAGAGAGAGAGAGAGAGAGAGAAAGAGAGAGAGAGAGAGAGAGAAAGAGAGAGAGAGAGAGAGTGCGAATCCTCTCAAAGAAAGGTTACCAGGGCAGACTGTGCCCTCAGTTCAACTATGTGCTTAAGAAGTGACATGAGTGCCGGGCAGGCCAGTGCCAACTTTACACTGAGCTGAAAGTCCAAAAACAAATCTTCTTTCATCTCTGTGGGTTCAAACCTTTTGACACAGAGCAGAATCTTCACTGCTGGTGAAGGCTTAGAGGCTCACAGGTGTTTGGAAGGTTAATTGGAGGCTATCTAATGTATTTGGAACAAGGTGTTAGGAACATTTGAGGAAGTATTTAGTTGGGCATGGAGACTCATATAGACACACACACACGCACATGCACACACACACACACACACACACACACACACACACAGTAATTAGTCATTCTAACAACATCCAAAATGTGTGTGTGTCTGTGAGCGGGTACGACAGCTAGGGCAGAGCACCTTGTGTTTCCAGTTTAAACATTTAGACATTCCTGCTAGATAAGCTCCTGGAGCGGGAAGTGTGTGTAGAGGCATTAGAGTTGACCCTCTCTCTCCTCTACAACCCTCACTCACTCCCCCTCCTCTTTTACTTTTTTTTTTTACGCTTCTTCATCTAGAATCAGACCTAGAGAGACATTAAAATGGGAGGATACACTGCTGTGTGTGTGTGTTTGTGAGTGTGTTTGTGTACTTTGAGAAAAATACGAAACTGTAAGAGTATTTAAGGAGTTTTAAGTAGTAGAGTGGGAGAAAATATTGCAAGTAAAGGACCATTAATGATAAACACGTGGAAAGTCTACAACAGTACATTTTTATTATCACAGTTATTCGATAATGGCTGCTGTTAGTGTGTGTGTTTAAGCTCTCATTTTTTATATGTACCGGTGGCACACTTAACTAAAATTTAAGCAGCTAATACTTTCTTTGCCTGTAGGTGGCAATACTGATATGGCTGGTACTAGTGTTCATTCCAGTAACAAAGTCTATGATTATTCGTCGAGAACCTATTTTTCACAATGGAAATGAGACTAAAACTAAATAAAATGAAACCCTTGAAAATGAGGAAAACTACGATGTAATGCATTAAACATTTCGTCAACGAATAAAAACTAAGTGATAATGTGAAAGACGGACATATGGACATGTTTCATCTGAGGGAGGATACACTGTATCTCCTGATCAGTTAACAGTTTCCTCCGCTCCAAAGTTATTTGTCTGTCAGTAATGTTTTCTATTGAAGAAACAGATTTATGGACTAAATTCAAGGACAGTAAAAAACTAAAACTAGAGCTAAATCAATATCAGGTGCCAAAATTTACACTGGCTGGCCAGGGCTGCTGCCTGCTTAATGTCAATATGTCTGTAAGTGAGTTACAAGATGAGGTGTGTGAGGTGTATCCTTAATTTTGCACGTGTTATTAAAGTGCTTAGGTGCATTACAGCGTTCTGCAGCCTTTTCACTGAGAACAGGAGAGGCAATTCATTGTACACCTCCGTTACCTCTCAAACATCTGATAGTAGCAATTGATATTAACTTGAAATAATTGCTGACTTACAAATTGTTCTGTTTCCTATCTGTGTAATTTAAATATACAAATGTGTTGTATGATGACCATAGAAAAGGCCACAATCAGAAATGTATTGGTCTAACAATAAAGTTGTTCTGTATACTACAAGAGTTGATGGAGACTTCACTTCTTCGGACATATTCCCTTCTCCATGCACCAACCAGGCTGTTACACAATGATCAGCACTGGGCTGCAATGTGTGCTGGGAGCTTGTAATTAGCCCAGAGTGTACTGAAGTAATACGAATCAGTGTGTTGAAGTTTTTACCATGAGGATACGCCGGTAGCTGTCTCGGTCGATGCCCCACAGTTTTAGATCGGTCTTGGCCTTGACGGTGGCAGCTCTGGGAGTTCCATAGATCAGGGCCAGCTCTCCAAAACTACCTCCTTCTCCAATACTGGTCACCCACTCGCCGTTCACATACACCTGCAGACGGACAAAGAAAACAGAGTGATGGATGGGGTCTGAAGAACGTCAGTCATTGCTGGATAGACTGTCATTTCAATCTATCTACCCGTCCTGAGACACCCTCCCAAACCCTTCTGCTCCCCCTCCTCATTTTGCAGGCTCCTTGATGTACTCACTAGGCTTGTCCCTACGCATTTGATCCCCACTAAGCCCTCAGATGAGACCCTCTAAAAGGCTCTCTATCCCTCTTATCTCTCCATCTATCCCCTTTATTTCCTCTGTCTCGTCTTGTTCGAGTCTTTCCTTTGATTTGGGAGTGATGGAGGACAGAAAGCCGTGGTAGACTTTGTGTTTCTTCTCTCAGATCTAAAACACATACACACACTCATGCTTGGTCACTTACATGCACATGCACATGCACAGTTCTATTTAGGCCAGCCACTATAGCTCCACAGACAATACACCCTCATTGAGAAGCATTCAGGTTGTCTCTGGGGCCGTTACGGTTTCACCTGTTGACACACTATCCACTATCTTGTTGACTTAATAACAGAGAGAAAGGAGGAGAGGGAGGGAGGGTTTATCCCTCCGGTGGCTGCTGTGAATTGCCAGAATTGTTGCAAACCAATATCTGAGGCTCAGAGTAGACCACAAGGGACTCATCCTTCACTATAAACTGGGATGGCTTCAAAGAGATGCAGACTGCTGGCTACAGTTACGTCATGCCGAGGAGAACAACTATATGGATGTTGCAAAAGTGTCACATCAGAGCATACAGGTAATTGTATTTTTTCCTGCAGTTTTCCAATCCAATCCTCAGGTATCCCCTAACCTGAAAGTCTTTGCTCAGTCTTCATTGTCGTACATGTGATCCCATTAGGTCTCACACACACTTTCATGCATCTCCTGCTCGGGTAGAGGTGTTCCATCTGATTAAACCTAAACCAGGTTTGCAAGAGTAAAGCTAGACTAATTAATTCCAGCTTTACTGTTGCAGAAAAGGTGGTAGATAAGGAGTGAAACTGGAAACAGTTGTACTTTATTGAGTCAGCAGTGTGGAGAAGGTAAAATAGAGTTCATGATGAAAAACACTGAAACAATCCAAGCCTTGAACAATGTCTGCTGTCTCACAGCTGTCACTGATTTTTCAGTAGACAAATATCTACAGCAAAGTGTTTGCTCCTGGTGGTAATTAAGAGGCAAACAAATCACAAGCACTGGAAGGTGGATGAGCAGGCAGTGTTGCTGTGTATTTCTGTTTGTGATTACTCGCAGTGTGTTTTCCCGCAAGATGTGTGAATGTGCGTGAAAGAAGGTCTGTCTCCATTTGTCAAGTAATTCAGTGAATTATCTTAAGACCTTTGCTCACAAAATCAAATATAATCATGTGTCAATCATAAAAGATATTCAATAAATGCTTCCAATGTTGCAATTACGATTGAAAGGTTTAATTTCCTTTTTGGTGCACCCATATGAATACAGGCCAGTGTCTCCAAGTGAATACATTGGAGGGGTGCTGACATCAGTGGCAGTGGTTGTCAGCTTTCAGGCTGTTTATGTGATGCCAGCAGATTTACACCCCTGTCTAATGAGAGACATCTCCACACTTCAATAACCTCGGCTGTATGCAGCAGCTGTCTTTAGAGATGGGGGGGGTGGCGGGGTGAGGTGAAGGAGACACAGATGAGCATGGGGTTTGGGTGGAGGTGAGGCAGAGGACAGGGATCTTCACCCAGCTTGGGTGCAGATTGACAGGGTCTTGGGTGTGAGAGCAGATGCAAAAGGTTCACCGATGGCAGACAGAGAGAGGTTGAAGTCCCAGCCCAGAGCAGACATCTCCAGTTCAACACACTGGAGGAGTTAAGGTTACATAGCTTAGAGAGAGTTGTAAGGATCAACTTGTGGTTTAAGGATAGGCTGTTCCTTAAACTCAACTAGACTGAGTGTTTCAATACACTAACTGCTTGAAAAGAGACAAGCCACAGACTGTAAGATTAGTGGTGAAAACAAAAACAATGCTGCCCACTAAAAAGCCTCTATTGTGAGAGTAAGATTATCATACACTGAATATCAGATGTTGCACAAGACTACCTCACATTGAAGACAGCTGAGGCAAAGAGGAAAAAAAAAAATCATGGAAGAAAAAAGCAGACTGTATGATAGCACCCAAACTTAATCAGACTGAAGAGGAGAATGTTTCATCAGGTCTGAAGTAGACCAGGTAGAGTCCAGATGTTGCTTGTTCAGTCTATTCCTGGAGCTATAATCGAGTTTATGGATACTCTCACTTTTTCCTTCACTGGATTTCCTGTCTTGAACTTTATTTAGGATTGGATGTGCACACAACTACCTTCTGTAGAAAAGAATCATAGCACCATAATCTAGAAATAAGCCTCTTAACTTATCTAATCACATCTGAAAAGAGCACAAAACACAAACCAATGCAAGTAAATGCAATAATGTTTTAGAAGAGTTGGTTTTGTCTATCAAGGCACCATCTCTACTGGCAGTATTTGTACACTTCCTCCTCAGTGTGTCTCAGGTGGGCTGACTATATCGGCACGCTCGGCCAAGCTTGCCAACCTGCTTCTCTCTCTCCTCTTACTCTCTGTCTCTGTGCTCGCCGCCGTAAGCCGATAAGGTCACTTCCTGTTTAACTTTCCGTCAGCTCCTGTTTTATCTGTCCACTTAACTCTATCACTCTGTGTCAGGCTTGCTAAGACAAAAGACGTTCTCAGATTGGCTAGTCAAGGCAGCCAATGGACTCTATAGCGCCATGTTCAGATTGTCATCAGAGTGGAACCGAACTTTGAGGAGAACAAAACATGGGGGCAATCCGATACAACCTGTCCATTGTTACAGGGAAACATTGTTGGAATATGAGTGGAGAAGGCTGGGTTTTCCCACTGATTCACAATCCTTATGGCCTACTCTTGAAAATAGGTGAAACAATGCTAATTTATTTTGAATGGTGTGCTTTAATCCTTTTCCACTGATAATGACAGAAATTGCACTAAAGAGACAATGAATGAGTATGAATGAACATGTGCTTGTGTCTCCATGTCGGCCACTTACGTCCACTTCACCTTGGTCAATCACATAGAAGTTGTCTCCTTCATCGCCTGGAGGGAAGAGAAGAGGAGAAACGGGAGTTTGTGAGGGAGCAGAAAAAGATTTGGAGAAATACCTGGCTTGGAACCAACAGGAAAGCTTATTCCTCCTGTTACTTCCACCTCCTCCTTAAATTCTCGAAAGTGGATTTTTAAACCATTAAACCAAAGTGAGGAACAACTCTGTGGATTAAGAGATTAAAGTGATCTGTCAAACAGCTGGTCCACAGTAGTTTTCTGCTCGAGGACAATAATAAGTTGAGAACTTGTTTGGATTTGAATATCCTGAAACATACACAATAAGACACACAGGCACATATTTTCTCACACTCTCCTCTTCATATCAGTCAGGTTTGATCCTTTCTCCTAAAATAAAGAAACGGTTGTAATTCTTGTCTTGTGGTCATTTTTCTCTGGGTCTTTATATATTGAGACCTTCTAAAAGTTTCAGGGCAAACCCAGTGTCAAAGATGCTGCTGCCTCCTCCAGTACACATATATCAGGGGGCCTGACATTATCTTTGTGAAATACAGCCCTTACCAACAGAATGTTGCAGCAACAGCAAAGTTCATTGCTGCTGCTTCTGTGGCGTAATAGTGGAAACTCTGAAACAGAGGTGCCTGAGCATTCAGACATCTCAGTAAAATACAGAGAGATTCATGATACACGTCAACTACATTTATTCTTTTTGAGACAATGCTACTCTACACAGAAAATAGGTACAGACACATTTTCCATTAGTAATCATGTTGTCCCTTTTGAGAAATATGAAATGTGAATAAAAACAGGGCTATAAAAGGTAGAGCCCTGCTAGCAGCATGAAGTTGTAATGCTAACTACACTGAAAGAAATTTGTCAGATCGATGGGGGGAACTTTAGATGAGTTAGATGAGAACATCGATCACTCTCACACATGTACAGTACAAATGTAGCTGGAGCCAGGAGCCAGTTATCTTAGCTTAGCATACAAACATGAGTAACAGCGAGCCTGGCTTTGTACAAAGATTAACAAAATCTGACTTACATGGATAGCTCATTAACTAATATGAAACACGTTGTTTATTTATTCCATTTAATCAAAATGTCAATTCAATTTGCCATTTTGCCACCTCAACAGAGGTTATGTGCTGGAATATAATGAGGAGCAGTAGCATCCTGAAATCTCTTCTTGTTGCTTGGCAAATTATAAATCTATAGTTTGACCCAAGGGTTTCACCAGTAGAAAAGTCATGGTGTTGCCTAAATCAGAAGGGTTTATTCTGTGAACAGTGGGAATTTTGGGACTTTTGGGATTTTCAGACACAGCTTGTCAGGAATATAGCAACTTGTCATGACACTGCCCATTTCTATGCCCCCTTTCTAGCAGAGGGTGTTTCATAATATCTGCTTGCCAAAAGAAAAAAATGCAGAAACTGTGGCTACGATTCTAGTAAGAATACATTATATACACTTCATTGGTTCCAGAGGACACAAGTTCAACTTGTGTCTTTAACTCTCACTTGCTATATCAGACACAACCAATTGATGGGTGCCTGTTATATGTTGCAAGGCTTGCAACTCAAAATGTTTTCTGGTTTGCTGACTGGATCCCTGCTGTGTCACTGACGGGAGCATGCTGTGATCTCAAAGTGAACCCTAACCCTTGAAGCGGGCCATAGGATCTGGTAGGTTGACGTCGTCTGCTAAAAGCATCTAGTCTGGAGATAAGGCTGAAAAATGGCAAAGTGTTCCTTTAATTACGCTATCTGTTACATAGGGCTGAGGAGGAAATCCTTGAAAAGGACTGACAGCCATGGGCACACTCCCTGCAGCTACCTCTTACAATCACATATAAAATCCAAATCCATTCACAGGTACAAGTGGTTAATGATGCATGAATATACATGACACAAGTATGCATGTGCATGCGTTTCATAGGTACCGAGTGAGGGTGTGTATGTGTGTATGTGTTCTTGTGTGAATGTTCACCTGAGGAGTTGAAAGGCTGGGAGCGCCCTGTGTGTAAAGTTCACAGGAGTTCACACGGCTAATTAATATTGAGTGGAGAGTGCTCGTTAATCATATAGCTCTATTTGTCACACAAAATGCTCCTTGTCCGTCTGATGGTCTGACCGAGGAGACTCCAGACACACACACACACACACACACACACACACAACACACACACACACAACCTGCTGCAACCTGGCCCTCTGCTATCTCCCTCTCACTGTCTCTGCCTCTCTCTCTTTCATCTCATCTATCTTTCTTTCAGTCCCCTCTCGCTCTGTCTTTCTTCTCTTCTACTCTTCCTGTCTTTTATCACTTTGGTTCTCAAGCCTTTGTTTTGCGCCCTTCCAATCCCACTGTGCCTGAGAGCGCAGGCAAATATTTGACCAGAGTGTGCACAAACACGTAGAGACACACACATACACACACACACACACACACACACACACACACACACACACACACACACACACACACACACACACACACACACGCAGGCTGGTGTACTCAGTGTGGCCTCGTTTTAACACAAGATAATTGTTGTACACACTGTTAAGGTTCTCCTGTTTTGCTCAAAAGGAAAGCACGGGTTACATCCTCATCCCTCTGAGGTGTTTTGTACCCAAAATGCTGGTGCACCACTGAACTTATTTCATGTTGGAATTTTGATATTTCAAGTTTGGAATTATCCATAAAATATTCCTTTTACCACAGAACCATTTTATGACTGCAACACTGGATACGTGTCAAAAACAACAATGAAAATATTTTGATACATTAAATTAGACAAGAGATTACAATGAAAATGCCTCTATCCTCCTTTTTGCATGTTATGATAGAGTAAATTCTCCCTTTGTTTAAATACCTCTCCAGCCTCAGAGTCAATAACTCCTTGCTGTGTCTAAACAGTGTGTGATGGGCCGGTAGCACGGTTGGTTTCTTGAGGCTGTACAGTAGTCCAGACATTAGCACTGTATATACTATATACCCCACTATATAGCGTATATAACAATGGCCTGTCTGGGGCAGGGGGCCCTGCAAAGTTAGCTAGACTTATTATCACCAAATTAGGCCTGATAGAGTCCTGGATGCTGACTTAAGAGTAGGTGGGAGTGACTGAGCGAGTGTGTGTTCAAGCACTGACAGTTTTCCTTCACTTAACATCCATGTGAGTGTGTTTGTAAGGCATGCTCTAGTGTAGTCTGTGTGATTTTGTGCAGGGGTGAACATAGTATTATATAGTATCTGAAAGTGGGCATTTGTCTGTGAGGATGTGTGTTTTCAGTGTTTTAAATATGTGGTTGAACATGTCTGTGTCTGTGTTTGATATGAGTTTGAGTGGGGGGCACTGGAAAAATACAGCCTAGCCCTGCTAAACTCTGCGTTCCTTCAAAGTCCAGGGATGTCTAGAGTCAAGGCTTTGACGACTGTGGTTAAAAGAGGGAACTGACATCTGGTGCAGACTGAGGGAATGTGAGAGTGAGGCGAGAAGAGAGGAAAAGGGAGGGAAACCTGGGTGTAACAGGATTAAGTGAACGTGAGTCTTAGTGGCAATGCAATACATGCATTCTTTGAGATAAATCCATCAAAGGTAATCAGTGAGAACAGCATCTTAATTGTTTCCTTTTCAAGTGGCTGAGTGGATCAAATATATGCCAATGCAATGTAACGGAAAAAATCAGAGTTGTCACAACACTTCCTTTAATATCAATATCTTCAGTATCTGTTTCAATATCTATCATCAGTGCTTATTAGCAGGGAATTCACTCCTCCACTTTATTCTGATTGTGTGATGATTTTAGGCTTTATTTTCCCCAAGCAAAACTGCCGATAATTTATTATTTTTAATTTATTATATTCAAGCGGAGAGCTCTATGAAAAATAGAGTTTCAACAACAATAAAATACTTTATAGTTGACTGCATAAATTAACCTGAACAAAACATTTATACATACCTTGCTGGATGACTGTTTCTCCTGCAATGTGAGTGACCGGGAACATGGCATCAAATATGTCACTGGGAAAGAAAAAGACAAAAAGGTAGAGGAAGAAAAGGGAAGGAACGAGAGAGGGAGAACATGGTTATTACCAACATACCTGCTATTATGGTACTTAACACAGCAGTTCTTGGAACTGTTTGCTCACTCTAACACACAAACGTACAGTACACACACAAGAGTTTGTTCCATGGAAGAGCGGCACGATGGAAATGACAGAGCAGCCGTCATCACTGTGTCCACTCTATCAGCCAAAGATACGGACCTGGGAACTCTGGATGACCCCAACACACACACACACACACACACGCACACACGCACACACGCACACACGCAAACTTGCATGAAACACACCCACCTGGACGAGTACACAACTGATTTCTCCATCATCATCATCCACATCCAACAAAACACCCACAATCCTCAGTTGAAACCACCATAAACAACAAACACAGGCCACTTGGTAAATGCAATTACAAAACATAAGAAAATATTATCACCAGATAAATCACCATTACAAGGCTTCACTCACTTTCCCTGCATCTGTACATTGTATTAGTATGGCGCATAGGTTTAATCATGACTTTGTGTTGTTAGACAACATGATCACAGCCTGTATCACTCAGTGTATCTTCTAAAAGAAGAGCTGCGAAAACAAACAAAACGATGGCTGTGCCTAAGCACTTAATTTCTGTTTCAGCCCGGCAGGGAAAGTGCCTGTTAGACTGTTCCTAATCGAGCCGTTTAAATGTATGAAGGCTCAGCAGATTAAAGTTCCACTGCTGGGATGTGTTGGGACAAGAGAAAAGTCAGTATCCTTCCTCTCCTCCTCTCTGCCCGTCTCACACCTTCGGGGTATATTTATCTATCTAATCAGTTGCATACCACCCGTCTTATAGAGAAATATAGAAAAAACAATAAAAGAGGGTCAGGCATATCAAAGACATACGAGACCTGCTGAGTGAACGTGGGGCAAGTTTGAGCCCGTTCTTGGTTGTGTGTCTGTGTGAGTGTGTATGTCGCTGAATGTGAGTCGAAGTATATACTGCCTATGAAAACACACAGGTTCGTACAAAATAATGTGTGGGTGTTGAATATGTCTGTGCTCATGACAGTACGCTAGACTATGCAGCACTTGGAAATGAAAAGGGTTACACAGCCAAACACACCTTGCACATAAAAGTGTTGCTTTACTTGAACCTCCCCGGTAAAAAAAAAATTGCAGGTCAACAGATGCTGGGGAGAGATCTGACGATGTTATTGAGTGATTTGGAGGTGAACGGACCCTGCTGGTATTTGTTTATGTGACACTGAATAAAGAGCAGACTTAAGAAGGTGGATTCTGGCCAGCTTCACCCACAGGTAGGCCCTGTGCGGTGCAGCTGGCCAGTGACTCACATGTCCTCAACGACACACACACACACACACACACACTCACACACACACAGACACACTCACACACACACACACACACACACACACACACACACACACACACACACACACACACACACACACACACACACACACACACACACACACGTACAAAAAACACATTCACTCTTTGAAGTGTACAAACACGAGCTAAAAGATGCACAGACACACTTAGGTACTCTCATGTATGATTAAACCTCCAGTGCATACACGTGGTGCATACACACACACACACACACACACACACACACACACACACACACACACACACACACACACACACACACACACATAAACACACACTTGTAAGAACAACATATTTAAGCACCAGGCATTTGTGATGAAAAACACACACACTGGCACTCTCATATGACACGCAAACTCAAACTCTCTTTGATGGTGATTAGTCAGTGCAACATCTGCAGGAGTGGCCTCAACCCTCCACACATCTGTGACCACCTGTGCTCGGCATGGAGTCTGTTTATTCAGGGAGCTTCAGAGCAGTGGGTTTCAGGTCACGTACAGCTAATAATATGTGGTTTATGAAAATAATTACCAACAGCATGAGAACAGAGTAAGAATGCCAAGAAAAAAAAAACAGGTACTTAAAGTTTTGTGTCATAAGTTATGTCTCATCTCTTGTCAACTTGATGATGATGCATCACGCAGCTAGTAGGATGTTCGAGACTGAGCTACGCAGTCATAGTGAGCGGATCAAAGGCAAACAAACCTGTGTTTAGGTAATTACCCTTGACCACCTCTCTCTTCCATGCCCTGCCTCTCGTTGGATGCATCAGTGAGCACAACAAAGACACTTATGCAGGTAATTACTTCCTCTCATTTCTACCTGTCTCTCTTTCCCTTTCTTCATCTCCAACTTCCTCCCTGTCTGTTCTCGATCACTTTTTCTCTTCCTCTCCCCTCTCAATTACCCCTTTCTTCCCTCTAATTCTCCCCCTGCCCCACCTATTTCTCCCATCTCTCGGTCTATCGCCCCCTCCCTGCCTTTCCCAGATGAAGTGATTAATCTTGTCCTTTCCGCTACCTGTAGCCCCACTGACCTTATGAAAAGGGAGAAGGCTAACAATGGATGTGCTGTTCTGACAGAGACAGGCAGAAAAGAGAGAAAGAGACAGAGAGACCCTGCAGACTCCGAGGGGGCTAGGAAGTTCACCTTCACCCTAGGGAGAGGGACAAAGCTTCTGTCATGGTTGAGATATGTGGAGATACTTCCCTGAAACCCACGTGTATGTGCCTTCACACACACACACACACACACACACACACACACACACACACACACTCAGTGGTACACATGCATGCAAGAACACAGACCAAACATTGCAAAATCGCATCCATGTAAATACCCAGTTAATAATTACTTTCATATTCTCCTTGCTGACATCATGCTGATCTTATTTGAAATCCTTACAATCTATCCCCCTGTGCACACACAGTCTTGGTACAGATGACATCACATAGACAGTACATAGCCCATTGTGCTCTTTTGCAGCACAGGAAGTAGCAGCTTGAGATAATGGCACTTCTATAATAATATGAGTCACTATCACAGCAATGAACCAGCAGTTTTATGTTCAAAGGAAGAACAAATGATGCCAAAAGATGAAGTCATGGGTAGAATCATCCTCAAAATGGATACAATTAGAAAGAAGAGATACCTTCATGTAACGCCCTGCATTGTATTGTGCTGTTCTCATCATGAAACTGGTTTTTGAAAACAAGCAAAAAAAAAAAGTGCAAGAAAGACCTTCACTAAAATGTAGCTGCCACAAGTGTGAATGTGTGTATGCATGCATGTGTGTGTGTTTGTGCGGGAATGACAGGAAAATTTTATGTGCTCCTTCACTCTCTTTTTACACACATGCACACAACAACACAGCAACAGGCTATTATTGTTCTCAAACACCCATAAAGACGTGGTTAGCTTGGGGGATTTCAGTCATTAATGAAATAAA
The DNA here is from genome assembly GCF_021018895.1 of Seriola aureovittata. Lineage (NCBI taxonomy): Eukaryota > Metazoa > Chordata > Actinopteri > Carangiformes > Carangidae > Seriola > Seriola aureovittata. The sequence continues at coordinate 13,830,830 of NC_079380.1, read as the reverse complement.
ATCAGGCTTGCTTGTTGTAGCTGGACTGCTTGTTGTTCTTCCTGGTTGGCATTGATGGTGTTTCTCTCTCACTTCTTCCCTCCTTCTTCTTAATCTCTCCTACAACACAGCTGTTTATTTGTTCAGAAGCAGACATCTTATCTCTTATATTACGACCTCTATACACAGCACTGCCATTATGCCATTAACACCAAAGGGCTCTTTCACAGCACGGCGTGCCGCCATGTCTTTGTGTTTCTTAATGGGCCACATAATGTTGAGTTACACAAGTCCTTCATTGAGAACCCATCCAGAGTGCTCACTCCGTCTGGGTGGAAGAGGTTTTGCAATAACTAAAATAATCAACAACTGCACCGCATATGGGAACTTCACAGCTCTCCAAGCTGTGTGCCACTGGTCTGGCTGGCACAGTATTCATGCCGCAAGTGCTTGAAGGATTAATTTTCACTACCACAGTTGAAAGTGATTCAGATTGCTGAAAACAGAACAATAGTCTTTGTTTTGCAAATTGCCACAAATCCATGATATAAGTAATGGCCTGAGGACACCAATACACACAATTCATATAATATGTTTTAACGGGCTACTTTTGCAGGTTTTCTCTGCCTCCGAATATGGTTTTGTGCCAGGAGCAGATAGTGGTGATGGTTGCTTGCCAAGAGCTTTAGCCATCATTGCGTTTACAATACAAGAGGATATATTACGCCCTCTGAACAGCGCTGCTTCTTCAGATTGGAGGTTACGGTGAATTAGTATCGGAAAGTGACGAGATGGCCAGAGATGGCTGGTTAGCATGCTAGCTTCAGCAGAAGAAAAGAAGTGAAGTTGTGAAGTTTTGTGGGCTAACAAAGGCAGCAGGGTGAAATTGTGATCACCCTCCAGGCGCATTATAAGAGGTTACAATAATCTGTCAAAGGACAGAAAAACCTAAGAACGGAGAATCATACCCTAACTTACACCTCTGAGGGTAAAAAAGGTTTCACCTCTTATTTGCATGATATTTGTTACACATCTTGAACTTTGGCAAAAGATGCCAAAGTAATAATGAATTAGCCATGAGACGGAAATGTGGCTGATATTATGTTTTAAGGAGTCCTGTTGGCTTTGGTTCCCAACACCTCAGTGACTGGGAATGTTAAACAGAATTAATGCTGCACACTTAAACTGAAACGTACGTAGATTTAAAAGCTCTTGGAAGACTGCAGAACAACAACTCAACAACTTTCACTAAAGCAAAAAGTTTCTGTGAATAACATATACTGCAGTACTGCTTTTTGTTTGGCTGCAACGTGAGGAGTTGTAATTAGTCAGCATAATGCGTAAAGAAGCACAAGCAAACTCACAAAAATGAGCATGCAGACATGAATTCGATTTTCACTGATGACAGAGGAACAATTGTTTACTAGCCTGTTGTGTGACTCATTATGGGTATATCACAGTAAGATGGAAAACAGCTTTATGAGGCTGACTAAGTGCTGTGCAGTTTAATGTCCAGAGTTTAAAGTAGAGCACAACCAACAACCACAGCCAAAGTTACTCACACGGAACAACCAACTCACCCCACTGAGCTCTGTTAGTGTGAATGCAATGACATTTGTTTTTTTAATACCATCAAATTACATAAACTGCTATGTACACATTGATGCACTCACATGGAGGCAGACACACACACACACCAATGACAGCAGGCTGTAGTATGAGAGTGTGAGTGAGAGAGAGAGAAATGGGGGAGATGAAAGAGGTGTAATTATAAAGCACTGAAGCGTTCAGTGAAGATATTTATGACATGAAAGCTCTTGGCACGCGCCCTGTCTCTCCCTGGAGGCCCAGAGAAAAACGGAGGGACCGGGCCATGCCAGCTGCTGCCCATTTCTTCACGTCGGCCTCAAAAGTCTGTGTGTGTTGTGTCTTACTTGGTAGGGACACACCACAAAGATCCCCTCATACCACCAAATCACAACCACTTTCAAAACTTCCATGTTCACCTTGAATAGAACGGGGCGATATACTGTATTTCATAATAAGACTACAGCTGCAGTATGATTTTTGCAGATGCCAAATGATGAGACTATGCAGTAATTATTTTAGGTTTTTAGATTTTGTGGTTTAATGATTTAAAGCACAGCTGGGCATATTTCTGAGCTAAACTTCAGATCACTTCCAACAGCAATCACACATCAGACAGTGCAATCCCATACTGACAGAATAATTCCTGTTTATGCGAGTTCACATTTTATTGTGTCAAGTTGATAATGATAACATTTCTCGTTAACTATTTCATTTAAGTTCTTGCACACCATAGTGTTTTATTGCATTCTGTTATGAGCTTATTTGAATGATTTTACAAAGTCCCTGTCTTTGTCTGGGCTGATGTGAAATGGCCTATACAGAGTGTACAGGCAACCATGCAGCACAGAGGTGGTCCTGGAAGTTAACAGGTGGACATAACAGTTTACGGCTAGTGGCAATGACCACTTAGAGATGCTCAGCAATATGGGAGGAGAGAGAGGGGCCACAGCCAGGCGAGGAGAAACAGAACCCTCACTTTTCTAAAACTCACCTGGCTTTTTCCCAATCTGCCGTTGGATGTAGTCCTCAGGGCTCTAAAACTCCACGTCTGATAAACATCATAAGCTCCAAAACACATTTAGTGTTCTTTTACTTTACAATGGGCTATTACACACTGAAGACTTTTTAAATCCTTAATAGAATTTAAGAGCACTTTAGACTGATATTTTGGTCTCAAAGATCTAATGGGGGCTAACGTTTGCATACGTGGAGGTCTAAAGAGGTCCACTTAGAGTAAGCTGTGTGATTAAATGTTGGAAGTTGTATTTAAAACCAACAGAGGGCAGGGAGCACACTGTGTTAAACCCACACACCTGGCCCTGGTGGGTTTATAAGGGGTGTAAACCTGGATGCATCCTGTTGCCTCAAAGTGTAGACGTGTGTCTAAACATATATGCACTGCAGGACTGAAGCACCTGAGGGCTGCTGCGTTTTTGCTGCTGATCTGTGTGGCCTGTGCAATGCTGCCAAAACCTGCTAAAGGAAATAGTGTCATTCATACGTCCTGAAATGATCAGACCACCTGAGAGAACATTTCCAGGTCCTATGAGTTTGAAAGATCACAAGGGCATTGGTGAAGTGCCAATTTTCCCTTCGTTTGCCCTATCCCCAATTTCATGTTGCACATGACTGGGTGACATGGATCATTACAAGAAAACTGCAGCATCGACTTGGTCCAATAGGTATTTTTACACGTTAAAACAGTGATGCATCATTTTCTAGCCTGACTACACCTTGCAAGCTCATTGTTTTGCTTAGAGATGTCTGGAGAACTGATTCAGCCTGGTCAGATACATATCAGACCAGTCAGCAAAGTATGGGGAACGTAGTTGATGATTTGACTTGCTACCTCCTACGCTTCATTAATATTTACACTGCAGTTGCTGTTGTTAATATAAAATTCAGCAATTATTCTGTTTCTCAGCTCAGATTATTCAGAAACAGATCTAGGTGAAAAGTCTATATTGCTGAAACAGCTGCCTTCGTTTTCAAGTTTGAAAATCAGACTCAAAGGTCACTGGCAGCTGAGCAAGTGGTGAATTTGTCCAATTAAATGTAGCAGGATGAAGCCGAGCAGAGAGCTGCCAAATTGACAAAAAATGTTTTTGTCAATATCTGACCAGCAGTGTTTCAAAATGTAAGATGACCAAATGAATGAATAAATCCAGGAGCCTCGTTCCTGCTGTGACTGCTCCATGGTAAACAGTAGCTACACTAATGATGTAGCCAAGGCAGTTAGATAATATACTTTACAGCTGCCCCAAAAACAAATACTGCCAATTATTCAAACAACCAACACCTTGCAGGGAGAGATGACCGATCTGGAGGAAAGACTAACTGACACAGTAGCTTTCCTGAAACCTTGGAGCCTAATTAAAGCAGCAGTCCTCAGATAAAATATCAGGCTGAACAGCCACCTAAACAGCACCTTGGACCCTGCTAGCCTGCCAGTGGCAACTTCACCTCCACACCATGCCGAGCACCTACTGTAGCATCAGTCGTTTCCTCGCACTGTTGTGTCGCTGGCATGGCAATAGGAAGGCTAGGAAGTGAGGAAAAGTAGAAACAGAGACAGACAGTAAAATATAAAGAGAAAGGGATTTAATTGAGCATATTCCAGCGCTGTTGAGAAGCAGCCAGCTGATGCTGTGAATACCAGACAGCTTAGGCCTTCTACCAGACTGAGCTTAATCAACACTCTGTTCACACTTATGCATAAACAGACAAACAAACACATAAACAATCACACTCACATATGTGAGCTTAAAAAAAAAAGAAGAAGCAATTTTACAAGCATTTCCAACAGTTTTAACAGTGGCAATGATAATGATCTGCAGGTCATACAGTCTCATTCCTCTGCTGTGACTACTGCTTGGAACATACCCACACGCAACACACACGCACACACACAAGTATACACATCCTGGTTGGCATCAGGGAGGTGAGAGGCAGAGTTGCATGGCAGCGGAAGAAAGGACCAGTCTGAGGAGGAAAAGAGTGAGAGAGGACGAGCGGCTGATAGGAGGATGTGAGGAGGAATGAGGATGTGTTACAGGACGAAGAACAAACATCAGACTTTGACACAGTATCTTGATTGTAAATATATGCTACATCAGAACCCTTTGATCTTCAAATAATGGGATTATTTATATGTTACTGCAGAGAATAGCTGAATAATTTTCCAGGCAAAGCACAAGTAAAACATTACAGTTGGCTAAGGTTGCAAGAAACGTGTGGTTCCATATCTAATGTATTTTCTCCTTCTCTCCTCCATCATGTCCATAAACAGATTTTAACATTTCAGCTGGAAAGTAAAAGGTATAAAAAAAATAACATGCATCTAAACCTCAGACTACATTGCTGTCCTTCTGGTGACGAGGATAGAGGCTCCCTGCTCTCCTCTGTTCAGACTACTGTGTGTATTACGCGTGACAAGGCCGTTTTACAGGCCTACCTGATGATCTAACACACACCACCTGCTGAGGCGGCCGTGATGTCAGTTTAAAAGTATCACAACCATGTCCAACCCTGCTGCATATCCCCTTCTTTCCCTTTCCCTTCTCACATCTGCTTTGTATACTGATTATGCTGCTGTACTGATGATTATCTTTACTAAAACGTATTTTTCTTCTGCTTATTTTAACTTGTTTTCTCCATGTTGTCTCTCTAGATCATATTTCCAGTACTCAATGCATTTTCACACTTTCTTAATGCCCACTGTCTCCATTGTTTGTTGCCCCAGGGCAGGAAAAGAGAGCTCTTCCTCCACTTAAGAGGGAAAAAGGGTCAGGCTAAATCAGGCCCTGACAGGACTAAGCCTCTACCTCTCTGATGTGTCTACAGGGGACATGTCACTGGAGAGACGGAAAGAGACAGACAGAGAGACAAAAGGAGTAAATTCCCCTGAATGCACACAAATATATTGTATAAAAAATACATCTTTCTTTAAATAAGCCTTCATATTGTGTAGAAGTGCCAAGAATTGTGCCTCTCTCTCTTTTCCCTCCCTCTCTTGCTCTTTCACACACACACACACACACACACACATACGCATGCACGCACATGCACGCACACGACGCACATATCCTGACACGTTGCTAAACATCAAAAGACATGCCGCTGTCCCGCAGGCATGTCTTTTCCTCTCCTCTCTCTCCTCCGCCCTCCCCTCCCTCCCTCCCTTCCTTATTCCCACCTTGCAGAAGACAAGCGCTAGGACAAGATAAGCATTTGAGAAGCAGATCAGGACACAAATTGTCCTTTGTTGGGGTTTAAAACTGAGACGTGTTTACACAACAAGGCACATTATACGTGCACGATCAAACACAAAGATAAAAATGCAGAAATTGAGACGGAGAGAAAATTCCGAAAAGCCCGAGGTTCCTGAGGAAGAGGGAGGGAAGGATGATTCGATGGAGTGAAGTGAAGGAGGAGGTATCCGCTGTAAAACTGCTAAAGGCTAAAACTGTATACCATACTTGTGTGTCTGTGTCTTTGTGTGTACAACCTCATCAACCAGCGCTCTGGGCAGTGAGGTAATAGGTGTACTGGGTGCATGGAGGAGAGAGAAATAGTTGATATTCAATAGCTGACATCTGACTGACGTAAGGCCTTCCCTGCTGTAAACAGACAGCTTCATCAGACACACCGCCTGCAGACCTGGACCGTGTTGAGCAACCAACTAGCACCTTGTGAATAATGTGCTAACACCATGGAATGCCCTAATGTTAGCAAATTGCTAGCTAGCAAACTCACCTCATTTAACTGTTTCACCAACTTATAATTTGCAAGGGCTTCTCAATTCTGGAAACAATAAAATTTTCTAACTCAAAACTGCTAGTACCAGTTTCGATCACACTTCTTAGGAAATGTATTTTAAACAAGTATATTTATTTAGTATTTTCTTTGTCTGTAAGAGCTTTTAAAATGTTCTGTGCTCCTGCGTTAGGTCGTCAAACTATTCGATCCCCCTCAAAGATGGCTGAAGGTTTCGTTCCAGTTTGAAACGATTCACAGAAATAAGGTCTGGGCCTTTTTCCAACACAGATCAAGAACTGAGGGACGTTTTATTGCCCACAAATTGTGAGATGTTCATCCAAACAGGCTAAACTGAGGATTTTGAGAAGCAAGAAGTTAATCTAGTTAGTATCAGACTTCCACATGGCCTGACAGTCAAAAAAAGCTCATTCCTTTGGTTACAAAGACCTGAATTCATGAAAAAAGAAGCAGATCATGTCAAAAGGCTCATTTAACTTGGAGGTTCCCATTCCTAATAAAAATCAAAAGTGAAAGAGAAAAGATGTTAAAATCAATAAAAGATGTGCCTCTACACTCTTCATAATGTGGTGTAACACAATCTTGCAAGTTGTTGATGGAGTAAATTAGGAGTGCTTGGCGAGATGCAATATACCTCCCTCCAAATGCAAATACAGCAGAGTCACTGTCATGTACTACATTTTCACAGTGATGTGAACGAAAATAGTAAATTTTAATACAATAGATTGCTCAGCCATGGAAAACATCATTAATCTAGCAACTTTTACTAAACTATTACTTAAAAGTCTCAATGCTCTATGATGGCCTAAAATCTACGACAGAAACTCCATGAGACGTCACATATTGAGCCTTATCAAGTTTGGAAATGGTCTGAGCGCCTCTAATCTAAATGAAACGCAACCAGAGTGACACCAACAAACCAATGAGGAGGTCATGGGAGAATTAACACGCTATAACAAGACTGTTGTCTGTGCCTGTGCACTGGAACCTATCACAGTAGCATAGACAAAGCAAACGGGATGTATACAATAGGAGGCCATGGGCCAACCCAGGCTATTTTATAGGGCGCTGGGCTGCTCTGTCCTCGGCTAATGTGTGGTGGTCAGTGTGTGGGTTGTGCTTTGGGCTTGGCTGAGCTATAAAGGCACTGAAGGGTTGCAGGAACATCATGTCCTCACAGCAGGGGCAAATACTGGTTAGGAAGTCACTGCCATGCACACTCGCAAGTTTACCCTAAATATTCATTCACATGAAATGAAACGTGACACTGACCACGATCACAAATGCCCTAAGTCACACCCTACCCATATACTACTGGACATGCACACAGGTGTCTCAGCCTACAAGTGTTAACAGTTTTTAATACCCTTTTTCACAACACTTGACTTTCACTCTCTCAGTAGTCCAAGTATTTTTGAGAGCCATTTTGTTAGTTGAGAGTGAGGTGATTCACTACTTCTCCCACTGCAGATATTTGATCTAACTGCTGTTCTGATCCAAAACGGAGGCTGGTTTCTCTCCCTTTTCCTGTTTACTGCAAGAAAAACATTCACATGCATTGTACATGTGTACACATACAGAGGCACACATTCACATGCCACTTTTTTTGACACTTAATGTGCATCAAGCAAACATCTTGCATACAGCTACCTGCATACACATACACAAACTTATCTACATACATGCCCACACAAGCAAATGCACACAGACACTAACACACACTCTGACACTGATGGTATAAGCAGCTGAAAAGGCAGGGATGAATCATAGTTAGCTGGAAAACTGTCCTGCACAGACTCTGGGGTACATTTTGGAGGGAATACAGAGTTCTTTAAAGGACTCCAGACACTAACACTACTACATGACTCATTACTTTACGAAGAACTGGATGGAGGAATGGATGGAGGGAAGGATGGAGAAAGATGACAGGGGGCGGAAGAGGCAGCTGGGGACAGGTTGAAACACAGCAGAGGGTATGAGAGAGGACAAAAGTTTCCAGCTATCTGTGCAATTGTGTGCGTGTTTAACTGTGTGTTTTCTGCATATGTGTGTGCGCTTGTTGATGTGCATGTATGACTGTGGTTATCTGCACTGGCTTGCAAGAATGCAGCCTGGCTGATATGAACTTCGTAAAAAATGATATGTTTGTGTGCGTGCCCTGTGGTTTGCTTGGCCATAAAGGTGAAGTTGCTGAGCGGAGGCGAAGACGTGATGTGCTGGGGGAGGTGAGCTTGTTGGCCTGTTAGTCCTCTGTGCACTGGGTGGTTGTGGGGATGGTCGAGGTTCAGTCAGGCCTGCAGCTCTCCTGTGGAGAGTGACCTCATCGCCTGGCCCCTGGCATTGTGGCAGCAGCACAAAGCCATGCAGGGGACAGAGGGAGAAGACTACACATGAATGTGGGGGAGGGACTGGATGTGAGTGTGGATGTAGATGGGAATGAGCCTGCATGACTGAGAGAGGGAGAAAGACAGGAAGAGAAAGAGAGAGAGAAAGTAGTGAATTCTGAAAAGGGGAAAAAGAGGACCACCAGGCTCTCAGGAAGAACAGGGATGAGAACACACAGAGGGTCATAGAGGGAATCAGTAAGACAGGAAACACAAACACAACTGCAAACAAACAGGCTAAACAACGCACAACACAAACCTGCTAATTTGTTCATGCTGCAGACGGCTCTTATTACAAAGCCCACCATAAAATACTAATCATATATGCAGTCAAACATCCTCACAACTCTTCCACCTGAACACACAGAGAAACAGGTCCTCTCAATGACAGGAAAAGACACACAAATAACTGTAAAGCCAACACACGCACACACACACACACACACACACACACACACACACACACACACACACACACACACACACACAACTCCACAATAGTCCTCATCCTAAAAGAGATTTGGCTGGAAGAAGACTCCCAGCAACCCACCCTGCTATTCAGTACCACTATATCCTTTTTCCCGTGCTCAGTGTGCTGCCAGGAATCACAGTCTGCAGGGGGTCACCTAACACAAGTATACAAGTGTACAAGTGTGTATGCCAACAGGCATACTATAATCTTGGACATAATATGTACTTGTTTGTATGTACATGTATATACAAACAAGTACATAATATATAATATTATACATGTATTTCCTAGCAGAAGCAATGACTCAAGTGATAGTTAATATCAGTATTATCTGTGTGTGGCAAAAACACCCCCTAGGGGCTGCTATATGGTAACAACACAGAGTGTCACTGTGTCCATGCGGATGTCAATGTAGGTAGTGTGTGGCTGCATCACAAAACCCATACTGCCTGTACTGTTCATTTCAGCAAGAGCGTATCTGTTTCAAGTATGAACTCATTCGCTGGAGCACAATAGATGCGAGTCGTACATCTATTGATACGGAGCCTGATTCAAATGAGCGAGCTATCAGATATGATGATGAGAGCTGTGTTCACCTGATATGGCTTCACAGCACGCTATCTCACACTGCATCCTCTTTGTTGTCTTGTTCCTTCGCATGGGTCCTAGATAAACTTCCGCTGGAACACGAGACAACACAGATCTCTCTCAGGCAGTTTCAGTGTCTTTCCCTTCACTGCTGTTTGTTTATTTAACTTTTCTGTCGCTCGCTGATTCATTTATTGTTGTTCTTGCACCTCTTCAAGCACCACACACAGAAAAAGAGTGCCAGTAGAATAAAGATGTTCCCCGTCCATCGGCAGGGGCTAGTGGGGAAGGTGTAGAGGTCAGAGTTTAGGGGTCAGAGGTCAACTAATCAGTCACTTCATCAACTAATTACTCTGCTTGTTAATTAGAGGATTAAAGCAGGCAGGATGCAGTAAGCACTACTTCTTTACAATCCATTTTTCTCCTTTTTATTGTTTTACTGAATGTTGTTTCTTATGGAATCATATACAATTGGCTTATTTTAGATTATTATCCTATTTTATTGTATTTTCTAGTTTTTGCGGTTCACTTTCTCTACATATCAAGGATGAAGTCCAGTATTTGCCTGATTTACAACTGGCTCTTGATCTGAAAAGATTTAACAACGCCTCTTACCAGATGGCAATGTTATTTTAGAATATTTTCAAACTCTGCGAAGACAGCTCAAGGATGAGATAAACAGGGTTTCACTGTGTCTGCCAGACTATTTATATGGTTATACAGAGAGCAGGGCTTCTCGTGTCTCTACTGTCCCCAGGAGAGTGTTTTGTGGTCTGAGGGCATTAGATTAATGCAGGCGGACAGGAGAATACAACTTGATGAGCATATATACATGTGTCTATTTGTGAGTGTTTAGTTTGTGTCAAGGGAAAGATAAATGCATCTCTGACCGATTTCCCAGAGGCCTTTTCCTCTGTAATTCATTTTTCACTGAATGTGACCTCAAAGAATTGCTCCTGTGTCTGTTCCTTACTACTTCCCCTCCACTGCTGCACTCACACATACTAAAGTGGGAGATCATCAAGGTCATTTATACAGGCGTGCACAAAAACTTACAAAAACAGGCCAACATTAACACATACATGGTCTACTGCTATCACAAGTTTCATTTTCGTATCACTTCAATAGGAAGTTAGATAAGAAACCCTATTACAGTAGGAACTGCAGGAATGTGTGTTTAAACAGGCGATAGCGCTACTGTTGACCATATTAAAAGACTGGTTTTCAATGACCATTTAACAGTGGGAAGTGGTGGGGAGATAGGCTGGCAAATCTCATCTGAGGGCACACCTGGATAAACACGCTGTACGTGCATGCACACGTGCACATGCATATACACACAAAATAACCTGTAAACTTGACAGTTTGATTGAAGCCAGATATCTAAATTGGTGGAAAAGTGTATAATCTGATTCTTTGTTATCATTCCTGATATTTTCTTATCAAAGCCTGTAATCTGAAAACTATCATCTAAGTGCTGTAAGTTAGCTGAAACCAAAACAGAATAATCAGACATCCAGATGGTAAGATGAGATAATAGTTTCAGTCGATATGATAACAGCTACTGTACGGTTACAGTATTGAGACAGGTGGTTGCAGGTTGATTTGGGTGTTAGCAACACAGGCTCAGCACAATATGAAATCAAACACCTGTTCCCAGCTTATCTTGTGTGCTTGTATGTCTGTTTGTGTAGGCATATCATAATGAGGTCATTATGGCAGCTAATGGGTGACGAATAGGGAGGTCCACCCAGTGGCCCGCTGAGAGCCACACCATGGCAGAAGTTCAGATGTTAGTTAAGAGTCCAGCCAAGGTCAAAGAGATAAACACACAGAGATACTGTCCCCTGATGGTACAGCATGTGTTCATTCCCTCCCTCCTTTTGCTTTTATCAGGAAAAAAAAACAAAAAAACTATTCCAATCTTTGCACTGTATGTTATAGTACAAAGCATGAGTGGTACATTTATGTGTGTCTTGATGAATAAACCTAAATAACATTAGTACAAGAAAAATATGTGCTTTGATGTCTTTATTTCTGTAATGTCCTCAGCTTGCCAAGTGTTTGAAAAAAAAAAAATACTATTCAAAGCAAAAACAGCGATTCGCTGAAATCTGGAAGGCAAAATGTGTTAAGGTTTCACTTCCAGGCAGCTGAGGAAAGATGGACTACACACACACGCACACACACACACACACACACACACACACACACACACACACACACACACACACACACACACACACGGCTGGTGCAGCTCAGAAAGTTTGAGGCCATAAAGTTTGACATATGGAATGGTGTGTTAATCAAAGACTCCACGCTCCCAGCTGGAACAGACGCACTGGGAACAAAGTCTGACATGCATACTTGAGAATGTACTTGCGTGTGTGTGTGTGTGTGTGTGTGTGTGTGTGTGTGTGTGTGTGTGCACTTGTATGGCTATACATTGTGAGGACCAGTTTGAGTTTTAGAACTTTGGAGTGAGTAATCCCTGTCATGCACGTGTGTGTATAGAGTATGTTTACTTACCTTTGAACCACATGGGCTGCCGTATTGCTAGGGTTAGGGTGTCTTTTCTGAAGCTCTTAACAACTTTGGCCTTTCAGTCTCCATCAGAACTACTGTTTATGTTGTTTAACAGGAAGGATTCCACATTTTTAGCAAACAAATGGTGTTGTTCACTCAATCACCTGACCACATTAGACAGAAAGTTGAGTGCGCCAGTTGAGTTTTAAGGAAGAGAGAAAAGCGAAATAAGAGTATAAAGTTTCTGCAGGGAACACCGAGTTCATGTAAAATGTAAGACCTTGTTAAAACATACAGAAGATAATTTACCCGTTTCATGATAATACCATCCAAAATATGAAACTATGATGGATAACCAACATAGACAATCTTTCCTGGAATTACTTACTACAGTATTATCAGTATAAGTACATGACTGAACATGCACGATCCACTGTTGCAGCGATTCCACTTTTAGTTTTTAAGTGTGTAACATCTCTCATAATTAGATACAAAAATGTTTTATATCTGACTAGCTATCCAGCTTTTTTTTTTTTTTTTTTTAAAAGAAGCTAAAGACTTACCTGTTTAAACAGACTTGGGTAATCTGTGTACCATTTCTGTTCCTTATGTATTTTACTAGATAGTATATTGTATTCCTGTGTGTTTGCATTTTGTATGAGTATATGCAATTGTGATTTTAACTTTTTATGGCTTTGTAAAGTAAAGTTTTATTTGTCTCTGCCTCTTTCACTCTTTGTCTCTCACCTTTACCTGTGCACAGGTAAAAAAGCACTTCAACAAAGTGAAAAAAGAGAATGTACTTTGGTAATTTAGTTTGTTAGAAAAACAAGAGCCCTTGCTCTTCTTCTAAATGTCCCTCTTTATTTTCTGTTTTCACTAACCCCAGAACATAAACCCAGACATTTTTACATTGCTGACAATGGAAGCTGAGGAAACACGCATTTTCAAAACAGGATATGATATCAAGTAATCTTTTGCTTGATGACACCTTCATGGATAATTTTCTGCTGCCTGGCCTGTTCCTGTGATTATACATCCATATAAAAACATGTATGCTGTATATATATATATATATATATATATATATATATATATATATATGGGTGTTTGGGGTGTAGCTTTAACACTGGAATTACTGGAACCAAATCTAATCTAAAATCGGTTGATTCTCTTTACACACATGCACTTGGCTGATATGTGTCAGGCAGGCAACAAGGATGTATATCACTGGCCCATCCTCTAGAGCTGTCTCAATAGGGATTTAAATTAATTTACCAGGAAATTACTGGAAACCCTCTAAATCCTGCAGTGCCAGCTGTGTCCATATGGACACCACGTATGAAGTCACACACAGTCAACACTTGCAGTCCATTTATTACTAATATCATATGCAAGTGAAGGATTGGAATGATAAATGGATACTAACTATACCCAAGTTCTAAACGTTTTATATTTTTTTAGTTGTACATCTGACTCTATGGTAGTCCTAGTCTTTACACTGGAAGATATAAATCATGAACAATATAGAAAACTAATTTTGATTGTTACCAATTAGAGTATAAGACTGGATTGAGCTGTAAAATAAAACTTCCCACAGACATGCTCAAACACAGTACAATATATAACTACCGCAGAGACAGAATCTTTTTAACAGGAAAAAAGAAAATTAGAAAGTAGAAAGTGGCCATGTTGACAAGGGTCTGTTATAAAGCTCACTAAAAATGCACTGCTTACAGAGCCAGTGCAGCCTCCCTGGATTCCTAGAAAGGCAGATAAGTTACTTAAGAAGATGAGATAGATGATGAACAAGAGACGGGGTGAGAGAGGGTAACACAACAAGGCATAAAAGAGGGCTGCAAAAAAAGTGATGAGAGGAAAAGGAGAGCACTGGAGAGAGAAGGGGAAACAAAGAGGGCTTCATTGTTTTCGATTGTGCTCATTACTGAAGGGGATGATAGCATAATATAGTGCTAATGGGGGAACAAATCGTGTGGTGTTCAGCTTACATAACTGGTGAGTGACTAATCACACAAGATGTTTCCTTGACACACACACACACACACACACTAACACACACACTAACACACACACACACGGCTATCATCAGTTTTTTCTCTGTCTGTCTCACACACGTAGCTCTCAAACAAAAAATAGACATTTTATGAATGCTTCAAGCCAATTATTGAACAAAATAAAAAACATACAGTCCAATACCAACTAGCAGTCAAGAGAAACTAGTCAGAAGCAATTTTTTGCATGTAACTATCTCTCATCCAATGATGTATGCATTGACCCATCCCTCTGATGTCAATGAGCAACGGTCAGCTGTCACTACCTCTTCACCCAATGAGACCACATCAGCAAGAACATCTGATCACCCAAAGGGCCAGCTGTTTGCAGAACGAGAGAAGCACAAGAAAGAGAGAGAGAGCAAAATGTGAAGAGAGAGATCTGGCAGTCAAACTCCATCTGCTAATGTGCGTCAGTCCTTGACAGTTCAGCACATATAAAGAAGCCAATGCACATCATAGCGTGACTTCATCAATATCAATGACAGAAGGCATGAATAAGCAAAAATTATTACTCTAGAACTGAATTCGGCTTAATTTTCTGTTGTGTTGTGTCAGTTGAGTTTTTCATTCATGCTGGAGGACCACATTAGCCATATATCAATATACTTCTATCTGTAGGGGCTCCAGGCGCGACAACCGCAACATAACCGCAGTGCGACCAAGCCACCAGCCAACCAAGCAGCCAGCCGTCCAGCATCATCAGCTTGAAGTGAAGAGTGAGGAAGAACAGAAAAGAGGGGGAAAGACTGAGAGAGCGACAGAGAGAGGAATAGAGAGTTAGAGGAAAAAGGCAAAGCCAACTAGCTGCCATGTCCCTGTACAATCTAGCAAATCAGACACTAAGTAAGAGCCTTCAGCGCTGCTAGCTGCATGTTCACCCACAAATTCCACAACAACGAATTCCTGTGTGCACAGCATTAATGGCTGATGCTAGCTGTGTGTAGCGAGACAGCAAACATGACAGCCAGTCGAATAAATTCTACATCATGCATGGTTTCATGGGCTGACGACACCGCCATTACAAAGCTTGGCATGCCAAAAGGCCTTGAGTACATTAAAACCTGATGGTTTATGGTCTACTGCCACATATTTTTGTGGTGTAATTCTAATCTGCCACATCAGCCACCCAAGTACATGGTTTTTTAGACTGTCCGGATCTATCACATGTTGCTCTCTGCTCGGGGCTGCTTCAGAGGCTCTGACGTGCAATCAGAGGTCTGCGTGCCTGTGCCAAGGGAGCACGGTAAATTGTCAGCTGACGAAAGACTGGAAAGAGTATGTTTTGGGTTTGGTCCGTGGAGGCTTTAGCCAACAGGAAAGCTCCGGTGTTTTCCTCTCCATGGGACATAATGGATTCTCCCCGGCAATGAAACACTATTCCGGCTGGCGGGCGGGACCGCCAGCCACCTGAGAGCTTTTCCCACAACACCCCCTTCCCTGTCAGAGCCAGATCTAGCCATCAGTGGAGATCTGGGCCAGATGGAAGGATGGAGAGAGGATGGTTGAAGAGAGGAGAAATGTGAAAGAACAATGAATAGGAGCAGATGGCAAGAAAAAGGGAGGGATGGGGGGGAACTGGCATCCCTCTCTCTAAGACGACTATGGCGAATCGTTGATTTCTGAGCAATGTATCACTGTACCTCCGCCCATATCTGAATTCACAACATGATACACATACACATAAGTTACCATAACAACAACACAACGCAATGCAACACACAAAACATACAGTTGCCCCCTTACCCACCCTTTGCTGCATCCCCCTCCTCCTCTGCCACATCTGTCCATGTTAACCCCTCCTTCTCTCTCTTTGTCGGTGTCTTCGCAGACTTGAGATGCTCCCAAAACAGGCAACACTGGCACACAGTGGCCACAAGGGCAATACACCCAACTGGAACAATGGCCTGTTCATGATTTTATCAGTTTACAAACATGCACTCAAGAGTCCACACACACACACACATATGGATAGTTGTCGCAGACATCATCAGAGTGGATGTTGTGCAAACCTATTTAAGAAGACAGTTTCCCTCACGAGATCAATACATTTTTATCTATCTGGGTCAAGTTTTGTACCTTCTCTCATTGTCGTCCAGGTGAGCAAACAGCACATTCTTGGAGATGGCCTTGGCCAAGGCAGTCATGGTCTTGTAGTCCTTTGGGATCACCTGTGTAGACAAGGCAGTAATATCCATTAAAGTGGACTGCAACAACACAGTGCAGGTGGACACATGAAACAAACCAGCACAAACACATAATAACCCTGACTTCAAAAGCAGACCAAATTGAGTAATTAAAGAGCAGTGTATTGGCAAACTCTGAAAGGAATATCCCACACATGTGTCTGTGTATTTTTGGGAGAGCCCATCTGTTCAGGGATTACACTCAAAATGTCACACAGCACTTAAGAATTCACAAGAGGCCTGAACTCATTCATAAAACATGCATTTTCATGTCCCAGACTGTGGAGTGTGTGCTCATGAGGGAATGGCAAAGTCTGTAGCCACAACAAAGCCACAGAAGTCCGTATTTAAATAAATGCTTCCTAGAAGAGAAACTCCTTTTACCGTATGGTGAGAAAGGCAAAAAGTAACAAACAGAAAAGGGGAAAGAGTAAGAAAACTAAATCCTTCTTACTGCAGAATAACTGAGACAAAGACAGGAGTGTGTATGTGTGTGTGCATATACTGAATGTGTGCATGTGTTTTGTCTCTGGTGGCGGTGGAGAGGAGGGGGTAGGCTGTAATTACGTTAAACCAACAGATGTCTCCACATGAGGACAACCATGCAGCACTCTGCACAACTTGTACACAAATACACACACAACCACATCAGATGTAAAATAAAAAGTACCACATTTTTTATCTCTGTGCACTACTAAGGACTAGTGGACAGAAAGAGAAAGAGGCTGGTCTGGCCTAGAAACTGAGTTGGAGGAGGGCACAGACACCCAGTGGGGCTCAGTGGTAGAAGTAATTTTCAGATTAAGATTATAGGTCAGCGTCCTAATCATCCTCCACAAGATCCAGCTCCAGTACTGTCACCCAGGGGACCATTAAATGTCAGGGCACTCAGCTTGTTACCAGCTTGCAACCAATGTTTGAATCACTCAAAATTATTTTTCAGAGTTTCAAACCTGTCATCGTAATGTTAAGATATCTTTAGCCTCTAGCCAACTGGAAAAAAAGGATGGCATAAAGCCACAGGGGAAAAAATGGATTGCTAATGATTTAACAACTACAAGAAGTTATGAGAGGAAGTAAATCAAATTCAGCGGGCAAAGTACATGTGTTTTCAATAGTGAAATAAGAAAAAGTCAGGGTAGCGACAAGCTTATTTGCCTCCATCTGCAATATAAATATTATTTTTCTTCAACAGCATTATATACAGTATGATGTTAGTTGTGACATATGCATAAAAATCCATAAATTCAATATTTAATGTGACAAAAGCCCTTTAAAGTCAGAGGAAATATCTGACTTGATGTCCATTTTGTTCCCACCTTGTCATGACGTTGTCCACACTAGTTCCCATCAATCTGATGCCAGCTCTGGAATTCATTCAGTTAATGAGGCCTGACTGACAGGCCTCACAATTTGTTAAGACTAATAACACTTTGCGGCAAAGCTTTTTTTAAACAGATGAACGGGGTTAGCTAATTGATTGTGTTCATTTAAACCAGCTGTTGATTTTCACAGTGGAGTCATTAATGGAAGTGATGATGTAGGAAGATGTCAGCAAATAGGCTCTAAGTATACAGTATGTGCAAGTGTATGTGCGTTTGTGTGTGTGTTACCTCAATGGCCAGAAGAAATCCTCTCATTCTAATTCAATTTTAATTCACTTTTCTGTGATGGGCTATTGTGTTGGACAAGCATGTGAATTAATTCCTTTTTTCACATGCTGCTGACGTGGTTGTGTGAGTGGTTGCATGTGTGAGTTGTTGCGTGTGGTTTGGGGATGTCTGTGTATGTATCAGTCCGTGAGATAGCAAGGGACAGCGAGGAAAATGAGGCTGGGGATAGGGGGCCGGCTTGTTGCCACGACACATGACTGCAGCGTCTGGTAGAGATCTCAGACCCATAAACACAAATGCACACGGGTGTGTGCACACACCTGACACATACACACACACACACTACATGCTTCAGTGGCCGTGTGATTACAGCGTGGTGATGAGGGTTCATGCCGTTATGTCATTACCCAGCAATTAATGGCGAGTCAAGTTAATTACAAGTGAATGAGCACGGTAATGATATAGCAACTAGGGTGTGTGTGTTCGTATGAGTGTGTGTGTATGTGGAAAGGTGAGTTATAGTTTCTGGCTAAAGAGCATCTTTTCCTATAGCTCCAATAAAGTATGGAATGGACAGGGCAGCTTTCAAGATGACTGATAACTCCAACAGTCTTGCAGTCCACAATGAAAAAACGTGGTCTCTTTATAAAAGAAATGATTCTAGCTTCTCTTCCCCTTAATCTCTCAACCATAATATATGTCAAGCTGTCTCACAAACCAGGGATGCAAAGTAAATCCAAGCATAAATAAAACCAAAAAGTCTACTTTCAGATTTTGTGTCAGTGTGTGTATATGCACAGCTTTCATCAATTCTGATTTCTGATTTATTAAACTGCATATGACAAGAGAGGAACTTTCTGAATTCAGGGTAGGGGATTAGAGAGACCTAGTTTTTCCAGGTAGAATTCCCCTTATTCAAAGATTTTCTTTGTATTTCTTATTATTCACAGTTATAGCTGCAAAAATTAGTTTATTAATCAATTAGATAAATGACAGAAATCTACCAAATACTTTGATAATGGATTAATTGTTAAGGTCATTTTTTATAGAAAAAAATGCATTTGATGGCTCCAGCTTCTTAAATATAAACTTGCTGCTTCCCACATTTTTTACATTTTTGGGACATTGCCTTGAGCTTTCATTAACAGTGAAAGAAGAAGAAGGAGAAGAAGAAGAAGAAGAAGAAGAAGAAGAAGAAGAAGAAGAAGAAGAAGAAGAAGAAGAAGAAGAAAATATTTGACAGATCAATTATGAAAATAATTGTTAATTGCAGCCTAAAACCTGGTTTAAGTTGTGCATGTAGACATACTGATAGTACACTAAAATGTGGGTTATCAGCTGCAAGTAAAACAGGCTTAAAAGAAAACAGTTGCTCTGCTCATGATGAAGATGACAATTATATGCAAAAATTAGTCTAACACAGTCAAATCTCAGCATCTGTCCTGAACATCAGTTCAGCTGCTGACTCATAAACTGTGTATTTTGCTTGAAATAAATTCACTGGGGTGTCAAAGTCTGTTCATTGACTGCTGTCATAAAATTACACAGCTTACATAATAAACAGCGGTGTTACAGCAACATATGAATTCATCTGTGTAATATGCATTATGCCTGTATCTGTGTGCAAACATGTTGATGAGTTTGCATACTTAAGCGTGTGCATGTACTGGATATGTGCGTCTGTGTGTATCTGTGCACGGATGTTTGCTTATGCATCCATCTTCCGAGACTGACCTTGCGTACGTAGCTGACAGCGTCCTCTTCAGTGTAGACCTCGGCGCTGACCCCTCCCCTGCGGCGCCGGGCCTTGACAACCGGGTTGGGTGGTGGGGGAGAAACCTCATCATCATGTGAATCTGACTGGCTGTTAGATTTCTGACGTGCCATGATTTGCTTGCATTCTTCCTGTAAAAACAAGAGAAGAGACAAGATTGGTAGAGGGACAAGCTTGGAGAGGGCGAGACAGTGAGGGAGAGAAAAATAAAACAGATAGAACATCTATAAAAACAGCGTCCGTCTTAGAGAAATTATTTCAATGTGTAAAAAAAGGCGTATTTTAGGGCAACAGATACAACTACTATGGTAGCTTCAGGCAAGACAAACAAAATCATCTGAGAGCATGTCTTATTCTTCAACCACACAAACAATCACATGAAGAAGGGCTGACAAACCTCTTCAAACACCCTGTCTAACACCAAGCATCATGTGGATCCCTAACCAGGTCAGATAACAGAAGAGAATAAACCTCAGAGAGAGCACAGTGGACACGTTCTAGTCCTGAGTGCACGCTGTCTGGACATCTGCCTGCTGTAGTATGAAGTGGAAGCTATCAAAAATGGAATATGCAGAGAGAAGAAGGCTTAACCAGGTACTCTCCTCCTCTCAGATAATGACCAACAAGGAATAAAGACATCAAAGGGGAGACAGGATGCCTCCGGCTGGCGGTTGTTTCAACTGCAGAACGCTCTGCAGGTGATGAATTATTGATTGCAAATTGATTAAAACATTAGCATAAGTACACAATAAAACCACTGTAGGGTTGTTGAGGCAAGGGCAATGGGATAACAGGTTGTGCAAAGGTAACTGGTATCCACCGCAAAGTACATGTGTAGATCTAACAATAGCTGTATCTGTGTCCTCTTGCTTGCACTGCGTGTTTATTCCTTTATTTGAGTGAATTAGTGTGTCTAATAGCACATTAGGTATTGAGTTGACAGCAGTGTTGTTCACCACCACAGATATTGGTGCAGTGACCATATGTAAACACATTTTTTAGCAACATTTCAGTATATTTCGAGCCTTTCTTCTATTTGCTGGTTCACTGCATTGCTACTGTGCAGTCAGAAATAAACAAAGGTGTCTCAGAGACAAAACTCAAGACAGGAAAGTGAAACTACAAGTGGTGCTCTGACACTGCAGTACAGAAACATCCCACAGACAGAAATAAACAGAAAAAGAGCACATAGTACAGATTTTCTTGGTCCAATCACTAAACAAAATTTACTGTATTCTCCTCCATTTGTTCTAGAAATGTTATTACTTCATTGATTATTAATGAATTTCAACAAGGAGACACAGTCAACAGACAATTGTTTCCCTACCAGATAGACACGCACACATCACGTAGTGAAAACCAGAAACTTGAGTTTGTCAGAAGATCGGACCGCTGCAGACGTTACATTCATACAAATATTGGTCAGGCTTCATGTCCTCGAGAAAAGCCTATTGCCTAGTGGATCGACTAATCAGAAAACAAGAAAACTATTTTGGCAATTTGGATAATTATTCATCAAGGAAGGTATTTTTCATGCAAAAATGACAAAATATTATCTGGTTCCATCTTCCCAAGTGAATGGATTTCTGGCTTTTCTACGATAATAAACTGAATATCTTTTTCGACTGTTGGTCAAACAAAACAATCAATCTTTAAACGTCACCTTGGGCTTTAACGTTTAACATTGAGAGAACGAAAATTATCATTAGTTGAAGCCTTTGTTCAGTCTTTTTAGTGTCATTTAAGATTATGTAAATGTACGAATAAAAATTTTTTTGTTTCATTAATCTATGATTTAAGTAGTTGTATTCTATGAGCTTTTAACACTTGAACAACTATTGATCATTAACAAGGACACCAATCAATTAAGGAAATCGCTTGTTCACAATGAGACACATGCATGCCACCAACAGCAAATACAGACAAAAGTGAGCTTTTTAAGAAGACATATCTTATTTTACGTCACCATTAAGTCACCATTCCACTGACCTCATAAAACTTGAATTTAGGAGGGCCTGGTATAATACAAGTACCAGCATTTTCTATTAAATGTACTGAGGCAACTTCTCTCAAAAGCAAAAATTGCAAACCTGGAGAAAGGAGAAAGAAAAAGGGAGACCTGGAGCAGCTGGGAGCATAGTGATTACTGAATGCCTTGAGCAGAGAGCAGAAATTGCTGCCGCTTCAGGGAGGGACAGAAAGAGACAGAGAAGAAGAAAGAGACAACCTGTGACAACGCAATCAGAAAGACCACAGAAACATGGAGAACCAGGGAGAGAGGTGGAGAGAGTAGGTGACAGTGAGGAGACTGTCATATCACCTGAAAAATGAGATAAACAGAGCAGTCAAATCCAGACCTCACAACCCAGCACTTATTTGCACATTCTTCCTCAACTATCTGCATAATGCACAATGTAAAAGAGTAATGTAATGGGAATGGAAACAGTGATACAGTAATGCTGTGATGATCACAAACATCAGCCAGTTAGTCATCTGGAAGGCAGCAGTCAGCTTGCACTTTCACTCAGTCCTTCCATCTCATGATGTTTTTGTCACAGTCTCTTGAATTCACACCCTCTTCTGCCTGACTTTGTCTCTCTGATGCACATTACATCCTAAGGTTACAGTGATGCTGTGCCCTGTGATAATGCAGATTTCACACACACACACACACACACACACACACACACACACACACACACACACACACACACTCGGAGATGTAAGCAAACATACTCCAGGGCAACACAGACACACACACACACACACACACACACACACACACACACACACACACACACACACACACACACACACACACACATCTTGCTTACGCAGAGTCACTGCCTGAGGGAACACAGCCAGGAGGAGGAGAAGAGGGGAGGCAGAGCCAGAGAGCAGCATCAACGCACGCTCACACGCCGTCTCACAAACACATGCACAGGCAGACTGCAGGGGAAGAGGTGAACTCACAGATCGAGCTTAATCAAGGTGGCAAGGTCTGCAATCAGGTAACACACCACATCCTCTGAAGACAGTGTCAGTAAAGCAAAAGGAAACACTCACTTCCCTTTCTTTCAAGCACTTCAAACACAGTTATATATAAACTATAAAATATATGAACACATCTCTCTCCTCACTCCAGACAAACTACAAGTCGGACTCACAATCTAGCAAACACTGTTCACATGCTGTTATCTAGAACAGTCACTAACGATCAGTCAAACTAGGTGGTACCAAGCATCTTTACCTTGCAAAAAAACTTGCACACTCCTGCCTTTATGCGATCATACAGGTTAGTATTTAGTAGTATTTACCATGGCATGGAGGGCCCCTGGTCAGGCCTGCTGTGTGTCCCTCAGCCTGTCAGAGGCACCAGGCATCAAGTCAAAGTGTGAGTGTGTCAGAGTGTGCATGGGAATCAACACACATGGATCCCAACCTCATACACATCTGACACACATGCCACACCACAGCAGCATCTTGCCATAGTAGTACAGCGACTGCCGTCTGCGTGTGTGTGTGTGTGTGTGCGCACACTCAGGTTTGAGTGTATGTGTGCAAGTAAACAGAGAATCCAAATCAGTGAATGAGAGAGTGAGAGAGTGCGAGTGGAAAAATGTCTGCAATCCCCACGACACAGCAGCTAAAGAACAAGACTACTGATGAAAACACTGATCACAGCAAAAAGCCTGTCTCTCCATCTCTCCTGCGCAACTCTGTCTCTGCTTTCCAGCCTCACTCTCCCTCTCTCGCTCCCTCTCT
The DNA here is from genome assembly GCF_021018895.1 of Seriola aureovittata. Taxonomy (NCBI): domain Eukaryota; kingdom Metazoa; phylum Chordata; class Actinopteri; order Carangiformes; family Carangidae; genus Seriola; species Seriola aureovittata. Next base: position 13,807,105 of record NC_079380.1, on the reverse strand, counting down.
CTCTCTCCCTCTCTCACGCACACACACTCACAATCAGGTGGCGCAATGAGCGGGCTCCTCTCGCTTCCCCCCTGTCACTATGACAACTGGGTACTGTGAGCATCCTGAATAGTTGGTGGAGAGTCTGAGCAGGAAGCTCACGCTCCTACATTCACGCAGACAACACTTCTGACGTCTGTTGACAGATTGTCCCTCTCTCCCTCTCTCTCTCTCTCTCCTTCTCTCTCACTAACACATCTATAGTGATTCAGTTCACAGAAGGGAGAACGTCACACCCTTCAATACAGAGTTCTGTTGTGACCAAATGGCATGCCTGTGCGTTTTCAACCAGCAAATGGCTCCAAACAATCCTATAGGGATACATCATCGTCACATACATTCCCTGTTTGTGCCCGACACTGTACTGTAACATGCAGTGTCTTTCTCGGTCCTTACTCATCTCCAGCCCCACCCAGTGCTTTCCTCTGAAGTCAGAGGGTCAGCCATGAAGTGAAGACTTTGTGTCTGGCTCCAACAAGTCCTCATACTGTTGTGTCCCCAGAGCTTAAACACAGGGACACAAAAACACTTTTAATCGTAAGTGTAAAAGTATCTACAGAGGAGCCTTCATTAGTCTAAGGTGAGCTGAGAACAGCTGCAACGTGTATTCACCAGCACTTTAGTGCAATTTATTATTTCCAGGATTATGTACAGTAGCTAAGCAAAACCTAATTTCATTCAATTTTTTGCAACTATTTTACTTTTTTGCCATCATATCGCAATCTGTGGAAGTGCAATTTCTATTTCAAATATTATAAAATATCTTTCCAACTGCAAAAGAACACCTCTGGCACACCTTTAATATCCTGCCAACAAATTTTATTTATTTACTAATATATCCTCGACTCTAGAATAAGTGCTATTGCTGTGTGTCCTCCTCTTTCTCTCTCCCTCCTCTCCTCTGCTCTCCCTGCGTCATCATCAGCGGCTGGGTGCCAGAGAGAAAAGACAGCAGAGCAGTGATAGGAGGGGAGACAGAGGACACAGGCGTAAGCAGGACACAGAAGCTTTGTAAAAAGTGGCCTTTCATTTGGGACACAGTGACTGTAGGTCAGGGATTAACCCAAAGAATGAAGACAGAGACAAAAGATGACACTCATCCAATCCCATCCAACCTTGCTCTGTGTAAAGTAACCATTATTAAACCATTATCAGTTCCAATTTCAACTCATTTATGGATGATGAGTCATATTAGAATGGGCCTCTCCTGTGTTGTTCATTCCCTGAACCAATTTACGCCAATCAGATATGAACAAAAGTTATGACTACCTCTCATCCTAATAGCTCTAACAAACCAGAGTTAATCAGCCCAACCACACATCACGGTCAGCGCAAAAGTATTCAACTCATCAGGAGGATCAGTGGGCTTGCAGCGCAAATACATCAAAATATCCATTCTTCCATCAAGTTAATTCAAGATATTAGATAGAGAAAAGCAAACAACCGCAAGTGGTTACCTTAGGTAGTCCCAACCCGGTGACGAAGACAATTTCACTCTCCACTGCCAGGGCTGAAAGCATGTGAGTGAACCAAAACCAACAAGTTGCCACAAACACACACACACACACACTCACACACACACACACACACAGGTAATGAAGCATGGAGAGCAGATCCACCAGCAGAGCTAACAGTCTACTCATCACTCTGTTCCACATCATTACAGCACCACAATGGACAGAAAGTTCGATGATGTTCACTCTCTTTACGGTTGCAACACACATAAATTTAGCTTGCTATCCAAGTAGCGCCTCTCTGCTGGCTATATTAATTCTTTAATCTAAACCCTCAAACCTACAGGCTAACATTTAACCCATAACCAGCATTTACTCCAACCTTAAGCTAAATCTTAACCCTAAAATACACATAAGTTAAACTACTTGTAAGGAACAACTTTATTGCCCCATCGGCATCAGGCCTGTAGTAAACACACGTAAATGAGAATACAGTTTCTGGGATAACAAACAAAGTTTTTACTGGCCCTGTCAGTCAGTTTCCACGGCCCACTGTGTGTGCCTGTCATTAAGGGTGCAGCCCAGGCCCAGCCCTCTCTTCTACTTCTTTCCCTTGTTCTGTGTTGACTGGAATTGTCGGTCATATTCACTTTGTTTATTTCACATTTACAGAGCCAGAGCTGTGTAGGAACACCATATTTTTTTTCAGCACATACACACAAAACAGACAAGTGGACCGTGAGGAGATATTCACTGAATTCGACAGTCTATGAATTAGAATTGCCTACTCCACCGTTAACTGCCCAGGCAAACATCTTTTGCTTAAATCCTGTGTAGTTTCTGTACATATCTTTCTTTTCTCACACAAGTAGAGGAAGGTGGAAGGATACAACGGGCAGATGAAAGAGGACAAAGAAGGACCACCGTGGAGACAGCGGCTGGGGGTCCAAATTACCTGTAGGGGCCCAGGGTGGGCAAGGGAAGAGGAGGTTTAGGCCTGGGTCACTGCACCCCAGGCTGATTTTGACAGAATACCATGCTCGCAGCATAGTGGTGATGAGTGAACAAACAGAGGCTGGAGATACTAATTACGCTTGTGATGCGAAACTCTGAAAGAACATACTGTTTGTAATTCTGAACTCAGCTGAAATTTCTGAACTTAATTTATTACATACACAACACTGGCATACAAATAGAGATCGATGGTCTCAGGGTAGAGCAAGAGGAAGACAGGGACCATGTAAAAGAAACAAAAGGGAAAGCAGAAGATAATCAAAGCTACACCTAATTCTCCTCAAAATGCTCTCAGCAGACTCAACAAACAACCAAACCCTCCCGACAAATTGTCAATCACAGGCCTTTGAAGGGACTGGCGGATTTGTTATGATAGGTCCTGGTGACAGCTGAATGGCTGGCGGCCAAGAAAGGCTTCTCATCTTACATGGGAGGGGGAGACAGTGGTTGATTGACTGATAGAGAAACAAAAAGAGAGCGAGGAACTCTCCCATAATACAACATGATGGGATCTTTCACAAACAGAGTTGATGCACCAGAGCTTACATTTGTTTTACTCGACATGCTTTATGATGAGCTGTGCACAATACACAATCACTACAACACTGGCCTACATAGAGATGTAGACAAACAAACATCACCACTTCTGTATCCTCAATCTTCCCTGATGTTATTATGTTAGACTTTAAAACAATAAAACAGGAGGAGAGAGTAAGGTTACTGGAGTTCAGAAATAACAAATAATTCCATTTAAAAGCACTTTTCTCTGTTACATGATCAGATATAAATCCTAAACTGTAGGTAATTCTGCTGTTTAGAAGAGTTGATAGTAGAGAGTAGAGCTTTTTTCTGATTATCTAAAGGTTTACCGTTTATACATACATACTTGAGAGTTCATAAATGTATAAAATGTTGCTAAAACTACAGGATTAAATCTTATTTAATGTATCCTAAACGCACACATAAAACATTGAATGGATGTTCAAATGGAGATGTATTTTCTTCAGTTCCATAGAAACATGGAGAGATCAAGCAAGTCTAAGTGGGACAGTCAACAAATGATATGTGTGAGATGAATGTAGAGAAGAGAGGGAAAGAAATGGGAGATTAGAAAAGTATGTAACTATAAAAGTAACTGTAACTGTAAAAGTATGCACTATAAGAGCAAGGTATTAGATAGAAAGACAGATGAAGGGAAGCAAAAGTGGATGAAAATCTGCATGGATATGACACCTGAGGAAAAACGAGAGCAATGAAAAGATGAGGGATAAGGTAGAAGTTGCAAAAAAAAAACAGGCATCAAGCATGAGACACAAACTTATGACAGTCCTGTGAGCTTAAAGAACACAGGCAGCATTCTGCTAATCAAACACAATCACAACAACAAACATATATACACATACACAAACAGATATACACACTGTTAATGTGAATGGTAATATTTAAGGGTCAGTTCAGCCAAATCATAAAAAGACAAACTTTCCCACCTAAGCACGAGTGGTATCTAGCCATGCAGATCGATTTAGTTCTTTTGTTCTTTGCTACTGAAAAATCTCCCCCGACAATACAGTGGAAGTGAGTGGAATTGTGTTTGTGATGCTCAAAACAGTGAAAAGTTATATTCAAACAACTCAACAGCAATGTTCAGATTCCTCTAAATAATTTACCACAGACTGAACTATCAAAAGTTTTCAGTATTTTCAACCTTTTGCAGAAAGTGGCTACTATTGAAAACTTTCCACAGCTGTTCTATGGCAGACGAGGAACAGTCCTTGAGGGTTCATTTAAAACAAAACAGGGAGGAATGAACTATAAGATGCTAAAACTGTCAGCGGAAATTAATGAGGGACAGCACATTGCAATGAGTTTCAATTTGAGATCACAGAAGAGTGCCGCAGCATTACTCACTCAAATGTGGCGCTTAGACTCATGTCCAAGCACCAAACACATACAGATGGAGTTGAGGAGTGATGGCTGTCATGCGCTGAACATTTGGTTCCCAGTGCAGGTGGCATATCAGTGTTGACTTTCTAAATAGCTGAAGTGAAAACTCTTATGTAATCAAATATGTTCTCACAGAAAGTAATAGAAAGAGGAGAGGGGTGGGGATATAAATGTAATACGTGATAGATTTGCTATAGTAACACAGTGCTACAAAAGGAAGCAGGATGTCAAAATTCAAGTCAAAATTTTCATAAATGTGGCCAGGCAAGGCCTTGAGCCTTGTGAACACGCAATGTGCCTAATTCAATAAAACATCTGCGGTGGCAGCTGCCCACTTGATAAACTGAGTGACATATCCACACTCACACATTCAGTCCTGGCACTTTTTAGCAGATCTGTGATGATACAGACTGATAAGATCCAGTCACCATTTCTGGATTAGTGCCACATTCATTTTACCATCTAAAATAGCCTTCTGCAGGAATGTTCACTTATTACGCACATGATTGTGGTAAAAAAGGACTGCAACAATGAGCACTGTGTATTAGAAATTCATTCTAACCACTGTTTCAAAGCCATCCATTTGCTATAATCTCCTACAATAAGCTTTTGTATTAACAAGAAACTTACTGCCTAATTACAGATATTCCACTGTAAGGTAAACATCCATCTATGCAGCCAATTTAAATTGAATAATACATATTAAAAAAATAGAGAACATCTTTTGAAAGATAGCTATGTTGGAATACTTTAAAAACTAAGGCTAAGGTGTCACATGAATGATGCCTTTTTACAGTGTAGTATGCCGAAAATGAAGGTTCACTTCTCAGCAATTACACACTGAGCTGAGCTGATAGAGATACAGAGATGAGAACACCCATCTGAAGCTACTGTTGTAGAGATCAAAGGCGTCATTACCATGCATAAATAGGCAGGATGAAAGGGAGCGAGACGCCTGTTATTTTCCCATTCACAACACCGGCTGGGGACCAGAGACATATTATTATATCAAAACAAAAGTTAAAAACAAACTAGTCAGACTGATGATTTAGTGAGCTTGTGCTTGTGTCTGTGTGTATGTGTGTGTGTGTGTGTGTGTGTGTGTGTGTGTGTGTGTGTGTGTGTGTGTGTGTGTGTGCGTGCGTGTGTGTGTGCATGCGTGTGTGTGTGTGTGTGTGTGTAGGCGAGAGACACAAGAAAGAAAGAAAGAAAGAAAAGGAAGGAAGACAGAAAAAAAAAAAGATATCAAAGAACTGTGAATGCAGACGATGGAGGAACTGAGACAGAGAAAAGAGATTTTCCAGATAAGATTGTGAGAGCTGTATGAAATGGATCCTGTGCAGATATGAAATGAGGTTAGAAAGACTACCCTGGTGATCTAACTGGCACACAGAAAAAGCTGAACATATGAAAGGACAGAAGGAATAAACTTTGTGAATAAAGGGGCTGACTGAACACAGGATAGACTACAGTCTAACAATCCTCTACTGTTGCCTTGGTTACTGCCTCTAGTGGGCGACGAGTGCTGATGAAAATGGCTGTGAGAGACGACAGAGAAACACACACACAAACATGGAGGGTGAAGTACAGGAGAAATGTGATGACAAAGGTGCATTTTTTTCTTCTCTTTGTTTTGAGAGCAAAAGATGCCTCCTCTGAAAGACTGCCAGAGTCAGGGACAAGATCTGACGACCTGTTCTATTTGAATTCTTGAAATTCAGGATGTTGTTCTGCATTTAAAAATCAACTTATGTATTTTGATCTGAGAAAAAAAAATATTTTAAGACATTAAGATGAATACTTTGAGCAGTAGAACACTGATAAAGCTTGAGACCAACAATAGGAAATTCAGAAAATAAGATCTTTAGTCTGCAGTCCTAAATCCAGATTAAATGGACATAGCTTGTTGAACCAAATACTGTCCTCAAAGTTACCCTGTGCAGGGGGAAAGGAGCACAATAAGCTCCTTAAATAACTGGGACACCACAAAAACATAAATGGCCTGTTTCAATTTTACAAATGACTGACCTCACAACACAAGAACAGATTTGGACGGCTCGACTAGAATAGTGTTGGGCAACTGTGGGCCTAAAAGGACTGAAAGCCTGGAGCTTTTTATTCCAAGTAAATATACACCAAGTGATTTCACTGAACACCATGCAACAACATGACTGCCTTAAAAGTTTCTGTTGTAATCCAGAACTTTGACCCATAGACAGGAGCACAAGTAGCAATAAGAACATATTATTATAGTGCCATTATGTGCATGTGTAAACACACATTTATAGTGTAAGTGCAAGATGGGAGCCTAAAATGGCATGAATCAAGTGGTAGAACAATTCCTAAAATATTCAAAGTTGATACAGTGAAAACATTACTTGTATAGGAGGTGTCCTCGAGATATGTGTCCTCTTGATATTGGTGCACTTTGTCTTGAAGCAAACCCATTTCCTCTAGATAATCAAAATAATATTTCCAGTCATGTAAACAGACATGTTATGTGGAACTGTTAGTTAAATTATTTTTTATAATGGCAATCGTTGATGTTTGCTGCAGCAGATGATTGAGGAGTGACAAAAACAACAAAAACATTTCCACCTCCACCAATCCACTATAATAAGACTCTACAGGTGGATGCACATGAGGAAATGGGGTCTGATTAAATGCTATATGTAAGAAGCAGCAGTGATGATACTGTGATACTTGTAATGTAGCTGTTGCAGCATAAGCAACAAGACTGAGCACAACAGCTTACATAAATCAACTTATTGCAAAGGGTGTGATGGCTATGCATTGCAGAGAGTGAAGAATGTCACATGCAAGATTATTTTTCACCAATAACAATGTATTTATCCTTCCCCAGCCACTTATAAAGATTGAACAGGTGCCTTTGGACACCAGAGCGTGTGTACGATACTCTATTTATCTGTGCTAGCTATATTGACAACGTAATAAGTCCTCGGATATAAATTGATTTTTCATACCCTGTTCTCTATAAGGATGTAAGCACATTACATCACTGTACCAGAACATGAGCACATTCATGAAATATTTAACCCTATTTTTCAAACAACACAATTTCTTAACAAGAAGGTGTTGATCACAAAAGAAAATCTTTGAGGCTCATTTATTATCAAAATGGGATACACACAGGGAAGGTGTGCAGTGTATGTCATTTTACAGCATGAATCCCTCACAACTTGCTACTGTATTGCTTCTGCCGAGCTCTATCACATCCATTAGTATTCATGCTGCCTCTCTGACTATGCAGCATTACAGTCCAAACTAACAGCAGTAGCTCCACCATCAATGCTGTGCTTAATTCAACACGGTCTCCTTGACCACAGAGCTCTGTGAGATCACTGAGTTGCATACACGTAATCAAGTGCAGGACACACAAGAAAAAAAAGAACACTCTGATCTTGACCTTAAAACTTCTGGTGCATTCTCTCCTGAAACCTTGGCTTGATATATTGCAGGTGCAAATTGTTGTAAATAAACATGATTGGTCTTCCTGGATAAATAAATGACAGGTTACTGAATAAACAAATGAATAAATGTAATTCACTTGAACATGCAGGTAAAGTAATAACATAATGAAACCTTTGATTTCTGAGAAAAACAAAAGGTGCGGAAAATGTGTCACTCTAAAAACTGATCAAATCAGATGACTCTCACATGCTACCACACGTACACACACACACACAAAACACTGCAGCAAGGATGGAGACCCTCCTCAAGGCATCGGGATGGTGAGCTTGAGTCGCCCTATATCTGATGTTTCTTCACAATCACTTTTCTTGTTGGAGACTTCTTTCCAAGGCTTAAATTATCTTAGGGCCAACATCAACAGCCTACAGCGCCACCTCATACACCTTTATGATCTATTTGTAACGGTAGTCTAAGACTAGAGCCCATTGTTCAACCAAACAAATCTTGTGATCCACTCATGAGCGAACTATCCATCTGCATCTCTGCTTGATCAAAGCCAAGCATCAGAAAAGAACATCCTTTTAGGCTCAATCCTGAGACAGCCTGTTTTAAGGTTAACTTGCATTTTAGGCACAATAACAATTTATCTGTAAACTCAGTTGTCTGTTTATTAGGTACACCTAAAAATCATGCAGTCTTATACAACAGTCCTGCAATGAATCCTCTCTTCATGAAGGTCATAAACTTCAGATTTCATTGAAACTGTCTAAAAGAGATGCTGATTCGACTGTATGATCATATTGGAGGATATAGTTTGAGGTGCTGTTGAACTGTTTTGCATTATACAGACAGTGTTTCTGTTATAAATAAAACAATTAATGGGGTGGACAAAATAATAGAAACACCTGTCTTTTTAACGCAATTCAACAGCACCGTGAAGTTGAATCACCGTCAATCCACAGATTGAACATTATAACCTTAATGAAGGTCGAATTTATTGCATATAGTTTTAGCTAGGTGTAACTAATAAAAACTGTAAACCCTATGATACTTCATAGAAGGCAGAAAAAAACTGACAATCTTGGTCAGTGCATTTCTTAAAACCGACAGTATAGTGTGCCTCCTAAACACACGAAAACATCTTGCCACTATATGAAGGTGCACGCTGGAGTCAACACAGTCGCTGAAAAGAGACACATACACACACATTTACAGGCTGAGCAGTCATGTTGTTTCTGGGCCACGGGGAATGTGCTACAGAGGTTGCCCCTGTTTTAACCTGTTTTCTAGTTATGATATTTCTTTTCCCTCTGTTCACGAAAGCCTACTCTCCCCTTTGTAGCTGTTAGTTTTAATGAATGTCTTGTCTTTTGTCTCTCTTCTTACAGAAAGACAGACAGACAGGCAGATAGAGAGACAGGCAGATACAAACAGTCTCTTCCCTCAGCCTGCAAACAGGACACTGCCCTTTTATGGGTGCTCCTCTCACATTCCCTAATGGATTCTCCCATTATAGGATGAAAAATGAAAGCTCTGTTATAACAGTTTGAGCACAGTCTGTTTTTTGTTAGTGGCTGGCTGGGATGTTCTTTGTCTGCTCATATGTGATGGTGTCACAAACATCAGTTGAGCAGATAAAATGTATCAAATAAATTGGTACATGTGAAATACCAGCGCACTCGATTAAATTTGTATTTTCACACACACAAGTATCCACAATATTAAAAGAGCATTCCACCTAATAAATGAGCCAATATTAACATTGTCTAACTCGTATTATTTAAAGACTCTTCCACTCACATAAACTGTATGGTGAGAAAATATTAAAATCTGAGAAATCTGACAAGAAATCACTACTTGGCACACACTGCAATGAACATTTGCCACATATACTCAGGTTAAAAAGTGCATGGCAACTAACAACTTCAAGCTCACCACATAAAAAAATCAGGCTACACAGAACCCCACATTATAAAAAGAGACACAGACATAGAGTCCTAACTCATATAAACACAGAACTTTGTTATCACCAACCTTCTCCAGTTTTTCAAAATGCTCCCGCAGGAACTTCATAGGACGCTCAGGCTTAGCGATGCAGAGGTTCACAATGCACTCTTTGAGGATCTGCTGGATGTTGTGCTTCTGCACAAAAATTTCACAGCCCTTCAAACTCTCGTCTTCTTCCAGAGTGGAGGAGGAGGTGGCCATCTTATCTTTTATCTCTGTGGCAGTGGGAGAAAACAGGGTGGACCATGAGAGGAGGGGAGGGAAAGCAGAACAGAGAACAGGGTAGCAGGGAACAAGGGTTGGAAACACAAAATAGAAGGGACGGGCGAAATGGGGAGCCCACACAGTATGATAAGCAGGGAGAATGGAAGAGAATGGAACTGCAATGGATCGTGGGAATAAGGTAACTGAACATTTTACACCCTGTTGCCAAAGTTTCCTGTGAATGGCCCCATGCAATGAACTGTTGTCAGTTGGCAAAACCCTAAACGAGACATGACAGTGTATGATAAAGGTGATTGTTGCAGGTATATGTTACCTTTCTTAGTTGAAGACAGATAACTTGTAAAAACCTATAATAAAGTTTGTATATTGCCTGTTGGGTTGAGCAATATAACAATATATACTGTGGGACAACGTAAACTGTGAGATTTTGCCATACTGTTTATATCCAGGTAGCTACCCATGTAATATCTCTGAGTGTATTACACCTCTGTGGGTAATGCTGCAATTCAGTAATTACAATATATATCAATATATCGCAATATACAGTTACATATGTGAAGATAGAGACTTTTATTCTTACCACCCACTCTTGTGTGGTTGACATGTTAATAGTAAAATTGTCTCTCAGAATGCACAAACCTTTTACCTGTGTCTTTGATTGTGGACAGGTGAAAAGAGGGTTATGGTTAAACTAAAAATGGCATAAACAGTATTCAACACGTACATTTACTAAAGTGTACACTTCATGTTTAAACAATGAACTCCTAATGCATGACAAGTTATGCAGTTGTATGTTTCTTTGTAATTGAAGATTGTTCATGAACGTTTCCTAAACTGGTGCTTTAATGTTATTTGTGAGAGTAAACACTTCAGCATGTGGAAGCAAAGCAAATAATGTTAGTGTATGACAACTGACAAAAGCTTGGCTACAGTTATGTCAAATAACATAGCAGTATGTCACATAACAAGCCAGGAAGATGAGTAGGTGCAGCTAACTGTCAACTACCCTCACTTCCTCAATGGGAAATCGCATCTACGGTATGGTTCTTGCTGCATAATAAATCACAATCAGTTATCACTTTAGGGCATGACATCTACCGAGTGCAGTTGCTTCACAGCAAATAGCAAAGCAGTGCCCGCGTATAGCAATTTTGCAATGTACACTGTGGAGCTAGTGATGAAACTGAGCACCTGTTCGGTTGCATTCAATACATAGCTAACCCAGCTAGCTTTGCTAACCTCACAATGACAACCAAACCACAACGAAGTGGAATTACTGCGACTACCACGGCGTAAACACTATCAAGGGCCAGGTCTAAACCGCTTTTTAGTGTTCATAATAACACCATTTAGCCGGTGCTCTCGCTGGTGTCCCTACCGTTATTTTTGGAGGATGCTCAGTGAGAAAACACCTCGCTGGTGGTGGGAGATAGGTGAGGTACTGTTTGTTAGCTGGGATGATGCTGCTGCTGCTGCTGCTGCTGCTGTGCCTCTCCGCTACCACGGCTCGCTCTGCGTCAGTCCCGATGACGTCAATCTGTCATCTCCTCGACCGCAGCGGCAGAGCACGCGCCAGTTTGCAGGTAAAAATCTTTAAAGGAAACATCCACCCTAAAAAGTGGAGTGTAGATTGATTTCAGGTATAGTGGGGCAGCTTTTGGCAGATCTCTCGCTTTAGACTATAACAGCATATCCAGTCTTAAACCTACAATTTTATAAAACTAGATTTTTTTGCCCATTAGGCAACAAGAAGTGGCCCCCAGTTATACAGGATCTGCCTCAAAAGGGCTTTCATTTCAGCAAAAATGATATTACAAATTATTTTTAATGCATTCAGTCAAATACAAACCTCACTGTAAACTTTGAACTGAGGGAGTGGGGCTGTTGCCAAGTGGATAAAAAGCTGCTTTATGAGAAATCATCTTAATAATCCTACAATTGTGTGTATTTCACACTCAGTTTTAACATAATAATTGCTTTCATTTTAATTCAAAATAGGAAATTTGGCGTTATATGAAACTATGGATTTTGTATATTTTGTGTGGTGACATTTATTTATAGAACACAGTAAAAAGGAACAAACATGGACCAAAATGCTTTACCGAGAGATTAAATTATTGGATTATTTGAATAATACGTAGGAATGATCAAATATCCGGGAGTGATCAAATAAAAACATAGACATAAATCAGAGGATATAAGTAAATTTAGGCTTCATGCAAGAATAAAGGTTGCGTTTGTGAATGCTAATAAAGATTGAGTTTTTGAATCGGAAGCTATCGTAAAGCAGGCATTTGTTTGTCGTGCAGCTGCTGGTTGCCATAACGACAGTCAAGATGGCAGCGATGGCGGCCGGGGACGAGCATGCTGCCTCTGAAGTTTTGAGAGGGATTGCCCGACATTTAAACTGTCTGAACGAAGACAACAAGGCGACAAGAAAGAGGGCTCTTGAGCAAATCAAGAGGGAGACTGTAGATAAAGGACTTTCCAGTAGCGTCTTACAGGAGGTTTTCTCTGCCCTACTCAAGCCTCTCCTCAAATGTCTGACAGATCCGATGGAAAGATGCAGAGAAACCACAATAGCGGTGATAACAGAGTTTATTCGTTGTGTCCCCAAACCGGAGGAGTCGCTGCCTTATCTCATGCCGTGCCTGGCTCAGAGGCTCGGGGAGAAAGAGATCCTGGAGCCGGCGGAGGAGCTTCGGCTGTCGGCCGTGGAGATGTTGACTCTGACAGTGGAAGTATGCGGGAAGCATTTAGCGCCATATCTGAACGAAATGATCAACATACTGCAGAGAACCATCGTCGACCCTTTCCCGGATGTCAAAAGAGAAAGCTGCAAATGCACATTAAAGTTCGCGAAGTGTGTGCCAGGTTCGTGAAGCGCTTTTTGTTGTTGAGAAAGTCTGTTGCCATGGTTTCGAGGCACCCAGACAACTGAGTGGCTAAAATACTTGAATTCGGGTTATTATTAGTATCCACAGCCTTCCCATTACTTTTTAACGCAAAAAATGTATATATTCTCTATTACTTTAGATTACTTTCTCAGTTAATCGCTCAGTCTGGGGGTTCTCAACCGTTTGGACTTTTTTGACCCTTAACACATAGATCAACAACAACCAACGCCAGCCGCGTTGAAACCAGTTGAAGATGTCTGTATGATTTACATCAGGTTAATCATTTTGCCTTATATGAATCATTTTCATGTGCCTGAAGAAATTTTTCAGTAATTCACAAGTAAAAATTAGGAATGTCTTGCACCCTGTCAGATGGACTAAAATCCCGGTTTTAGTCTATACATTTTCTATTAATTGATTAATCAATTAATTGATCATTCCTTCTCATCTACCTTAAAACCCTTTTTTTATTTGGCTTGCCTGAGATACTTCAGCAGATGGTTCCAAAGCTGCAGAGCCCTGATTAAAAAGGCCTAGTTGTCCCTAATTATTCTTTTTGGACAACACAGACAGTCAGATGAATTCACAAACCTACATTATCTCGAATTAATTCTTAATTTCATTCAGTTAGTGTCAGAGGATGGACACTCTTGTCAATCAAAAATTCTGTGTAATCAGTAAAGGACTGTAATTTATCCTTTGAAATAAAAATAACTAAGCTACATTGTAATGTTATGATAACCAAAATCCCAGAATTTATCCCATTATTAAAATTATTAAAGTATTTATAATATATAAATGTTTCAATCAGATCTACGGCAACTGAAATGAATGGACTGAAGTGCATTTCACCACTTTCTCCTCAGAGCACTTTCACATGCAGGCTGAGAGTCTGGTCAAGCCTCTCATGCAGACGATTGCTCATCAGCACTCCCGAGTACGAGTGTCTGTCATTGAAGCCACCGGGGCAGTCATTCAGCACGGCACTGGGAAAAACGTGGATGACGTACTCTCTCACCTGGCACAGAGACTGTTTGACGACTCGCCACAGGTTCAGTTTTTGCAAACAATCCACTGTTAGAACTCCTACCTACTGTGTGGTCCTTACATGTGCTGCTTGCTAAGTTATTCGCATCCAGGACTTACGCTCATCTTCACCATCAAAGCTTGCCATTTTGGGATTAAATAAACCAATAGTCCACTTCTTCAGTGAAGCATGCATGTGATAAATTTTAGCTCTCGCTGTCTCTTTCTTTTTTGTTGTCCAGGTGAGAAAACTGTGACTGCAGTTGTTGGCGATTGGCTACTTCACATGAGAGACAGATACTCTTACTTCCACAAACTCATCCCAATCCTGCTGAGCAGCATCGATGATGAGATCCCAGAAATAAGGTAATTTACTGGACACTGTCATACATCCCCCTTTACGTTATAATATAATATGCCACACAAATATGTCATATAATAGTCTTCAGTTTAAGGTCAGGGAAGTTTGAGCATCTAAATATCTATAACATATCTATAACATATGTTTTCATTCCCCTTCTGCAGACTTCTAGCAGCTGATTTATGGAGACAGGTAGGCACACAGTGGGAGAAGGAGAATGAAGACGACATCAAGGACAAGATGGACTTCCTCCTCACCCCACCTCCTTTCTACCCACCAGGAGGTCAGTCACAGCTGGCAAAGCGGCAGCTTCTTCCCTGCTCTCTGTCATTTTTAATTTAGATAGGCAAACAGATTGATAATTTGTTAGGGAGATATATAGAATCCAAGTTTAACAGAGTGGATGATGAAGAACTCTTACAATCAACAATTGCACTTACTTAGATTTTACATGTGCATATTCATTCATATATGGCAAATATAAGAGTTCTTGTTATATCTTGATCTACAAATATTTACCATAAGGGTATGATTTGTTTATTCTCTGTCTTTTGGCTTATCCTCCCCAGTTATTTGATCTGGCTCTCACACTTTAAACTAGGTCAGTTACAGAGGGATGTCTTATTAATATACTGTGTGAGTTGCTGGAATCAGAGCAATCAAACTCTATTCCATGTGTGTGGAGAGACGGTATCAGACAGCTGTGCTATTCCGTTTTCATTCTCATGTAAACTCAAGGCCATAAAAGTAGTCTCATGTTTCTTCAGTAGCATATTACTCTTGTGTTTTAAGGTATGAATAAGACTTAAAGGGAAATCAACCAGTACTGTAGGGTAATATATGTTTATGTGAACTACTCTACTCACCCTTAAGAATGTGCCCAGGTATCATCCCACTTGTGTGTTGTTTAAAATACAAATAACTACCCCATAGGTTTAAAGAGAAGAACCACTGTACTCATTGTGAGGTTTGAAAGCATTTAAACAGCAAGTTTGAAGCAGACTTGCTTTTAAAAAAAACCTGAGCGCCATACACAAATTCTACAAAGATGTGGGCTGTTTGTTACTGTTAAGAACACACACAGATACATCCCTGTAGAATAGGTTAGAGAGTGCAGGATGATGCGGGAGCATTATAACTCCTGCCATCTATAGCTCTTATTAGCATCCATTGTTGTCATCCACAGCAGTGAGGAAAAAACTGTAAGTCAAGCCTGTGTGATGGAAGACCTAGACTGTCTAGCCAGACCTGGTGTTAACTTGGTGAAATAACCTGAGTAGGAAAATCCATTGGATTCAGCTTAAACTCAGACGATAAACTCAGACTTTCTTACATCCTGTAAGATGATCTTTTTGGCTGTTTGAGTAGAAGGATTGATTAAGGTGAAATCTAAGGTTGGAATGGTGTTTGTATTCCAATGTTACAACAGAGCAGTTTCCAGGTGCATTGGCTTCACTGGTCTCTCCCCATGCATAATGAAATACCTGTCACACCAGTTAAATGCAAATGTAAATTTTGAATGTAAATGTAATCACCCACACCTTGCTGCATTAAATCATCTCTTTTTATTACATCTGTCCAAGATTATTATATACAGTAAAATATGATGCTTTGTATGACAGCGTAGTTTTCAGGGCAGGCACTGGCTTGGAAAGATAAGTGTCTGCCTTGGGGCTGGGAATGAGTGTGAACCTGAACATGGTGACCACGGCTTGCCTGTGAGGCTAGGCTAAGTGTATATGTGTCAAGGGTAGAGTTTTTTGGGCCCTGCATTTTGGTTAAAGCTAATATAAGTGTCCCACAGCTACACATGTGACAATGTGGATGAATACAGACTGTGCCTGAGGACAGGAAAGGAAAGGAAAGGAAAGGAAAGGAAAGGAAGAGGCTCCCACTCCCTCTTTGTCTTTCTCTTTCTTGCTGTCATAAATCTGCTGGGCCTCCCAGTGTGAAGAGGTCACTGTCAGACAGTGAGAGACGACCAGAAAGGGGCTTGTTTTGTCTTGTCCTGGTGTGTTTCTCTGATTTATCTCTGTCTTCCTTTAGTCACCTCTTCCTCTCTCATTAGTGTGCCTTTTAGGAGAAGAAGAATAAGGTGAGACAGAGAAAGAAAGAAAGTGAGAGAGAGAGGGAGGGGGGGGGTTGCAGGATTTGAGAATGCGTTTCACTTGCTCTGACAAGTCTCTTGTGGGGAAATCTTAATCATAAGAACTTACAAATAGAAAATGTGACGAGTTGCTTCACAGTCAACATATATTTGAAAACCTGTGAATCAGTGATATTTATTGTTCTGGAATTGCTGTTTCCAATATGTTCTTAAAAAAATAAACTACACAGAGAGAGAAAATTTGTTCCTAAAAAAGAAAGTTAGATAAATAGCAAATGTTCCGAACATCACAAACTGAAATCTATGCAAAGGTGAATATTCGTAATTTTTTCCTCCAGTGGAGCGTCCAGGGCTGGGCTGCAGAGAGTTGGTGATGAGAAACCTGGGAAGGCTGGTGCCAGCCATCACCCACGATGTAACCGACTGGCTGGTCCCCACGCGGGTCAGGACATCTCAGCTGCTATCCTTGCTGCTGCTCCACGCCGAGGACCACAGCATCCAGCATATGCAGCCTCTGCTGGCCACTCTCTACCGGGCCTGCACTGACACAGAGAGGGATGTGGTCAGCAATGTAAGTTTGAGGAGAGGGTGGGGTCTGTGACTTTCAGTTTTAACAAGTTTAACAACATTGGTGTGAATGGTGCACAGTAAGAAAGACCTAATTTAATGTTTCAATTAAGAAAATCTGTGTGTACTGGGAATAAGTAAGTCCCAGTCATCATATTAGCAGGATGTTATACATGATGCTGTATTTCCTTCCTTTTTTTGGATGGTCAAATGTGGCATTTAGTAATTCTTGACCTCTGCACACACAGTAGAATTGCTTAGTGATATTTAAATTATTACCAGATGGGATGATTTCAGGATACATCTGTTGAGCTTTGAGTAAGCATTTCTAGTTCTCAATTTAGACTGGACCAAGCAGGGCTCAAGGACTTGGGATGCACCTGTTTACGTTAGGAGGATTGTGCGGATCTTTGATGTGTGGCAGATTTAAAGTGGATTTCCTGTTGTTCTTGCTCTCCTTTACACTCCCTCATGTCTCTTTTCACTGTCTTCCTCTCTCTCTCTTTACCTACATCTAGTGCCTGGCAGCTGCTAAACTGTTGGGGACCTTTGTCCCTCCAGCCGTCTTCCTCAAGCTGCTGCTGGATCATGTGACAACCCCCTACTCTTCCTCCCATCCCTGGGCCCCCCTCATGGTGCTTGCTGCGATGTTGGGTGGCTGCTCCAAACCCCTCCTTAAACCACATCTCGAACAGATCGCCAACACACTGGCCCAGCCTGACGTCTGCCAGGAATATCAACAGGTCAGCAGAGGGAAGCTTGGGTTTGGTTATGGTTGATCTGTTTTTAACTTATTTGCCTGGGAATGACTGTTGTTTGCCAGTATCTACCTCATTCACACCCAGTACAACCACATCCTTCTACTGTTGTTAACTGAGTAGCTTCATTGGAGTAGCACATCTGAAGTTTACTGTGAAAGGGGAAAGAGTTTCTGTTTAAAATATTAAAACATTAAAGTCAGACTTGTTTTGATGACAGGTTTGCCAGGTTTTCTCTGTCCTCGTTGGTTGCCATGTCTTGATTTTCCCCCCTGATCTGTGTGCACCAGCTGTTTCTCTTCCAGTCTTGTTAGGTGATCTTGGCAGTGTCATAGAAGGTCATTTTCTACTCTCTCTGTGTACCTTGGTCTCTTATTTTTGGCAGTGACAGTGCAGCAGTCAAGCTGTATATTTCTTGCCTAATTTGTCCCTTATGGAAATAGGTTTCGTGATAAGATGCCACATCTCTTTAAAAGGGCTTTAGTTGAAGAGTTTTCAATAGCACTACTGTACACAGTGAGTTCAGTGGGTTCATCATTGGGTAATTCTCCAAAATGCCGACCCTGCTAAAGTGACAGTCCGGCCACATGGTGTTTTTCAAATCTAACATTTCAGTCTATGATCAAACCCGTCTGCTCACACGCAACTGTGAAATGTGCTCCCTCGACATTGAATGTCTTTTTTTTGTTTGTTTGTTTGTTATTTACATAGTAAAAGCAATTGTTAAAAATGTCTCTGGCGTTTCTCTACAAATAACAATCTGCCAGTGGAAAAATCCCATTGAGTCCGGAGCAGACTCTTCCCCGCGTCCTTTCCTCTTCCACCAAATATGTTTCTCTTTCAGAATCAAAATAACCGTTGTCTAGCAGAGAGTTATTTTCTGATCCTGCCGCACTACTGACTCACCTATAACCATGACCCCAGCCCCCTCCCTATGAGGCCAGCAAGAATTTCCTCCCTGGGATAATAATAACAAAAATCCAGTAATTTCACGTGACCCCTGCATGTCTGCCCTGACCCCTCTGAGCAGAGAAGGCAGTGCATAGTCTTTGTCTTTTTTTTTTTATAGCCATGTGTAAGGTCTCTGCACCGGACTGCAGTTCAGCTGCACCATTGAAAGAATCCCTGAAATTTCAAAGCCTGCCTGGTCAAGGCCGGTGATAAATGGGGAGGGACGCTGACCCCTTTCTGTCCTCCCTCATCGCTGTCCAGCAGGGTCAATTAGAGAAAGAACTAACAGGACGGGACGGTCACATGTTGTCGCACAGATGGAGGCAGACCTCTGCTTCCTCTCTGTCTGTTTCTCCATCTATCTCCATGTGTCATTCCGTGTGTCTCTGTTTCAGAGGGCAAGGCATAGAGCGTTGTGATTCAAGAGCTCACCCAGACACAGCACCTGCAACATTCTTCGACAACAGACAGGGTTCATAGCGGGGAGCAGGGCCAGATCACTGTGTAGCTGTAAATAACACCACTGGAGACGGGAGCACCTGCATCCCGCTCTCCCTCTTTGTCTCTGTGGTGAAATGCTGACCCAGAATATTGTGCACTCACTTAGCGCACGCGTGTTAGTAAGCCTTTAGATCCTTCACAGGGGACTGATTTACTTTTATTTGATAACGGTTTAATTATCTGCAGACACAAAAATAGTGAAGCTATAAAAGAAATAGCACACTCAGTACCTTTGTTTTATTTTATTTAACTTTTTTTTTTTTAAATAAGGCATCTTAAGAACTTTTAAAGTATGTGCATTTGGTTCCAACTTGAGAGAGTTGTGTGCCACTTGAACCAGAGGCAGAGGGAAAGAAAAAGTGAAATTTGACTTGGACAAAATGAAGCCTGTTAAGAAAAGAAATATAAATAATCTTCAAAGTGAACAGAGGCAGGGGGAACTGCGAGGCTCCGTGGGGAGTGCGGGGAACAAGCTGAAGAATTGGAAGCTGATATATGATGCTTCTGCACAACTTAACCTCGCCACTCTTTCAAGTGCCTGTTTTCTTTTCTTTATTTCAGTAGGGGAAAAGGCAGCTTACAAAAATACATGACAGATGCTCAGCAGAAAATAAAAATATTGGTTATAAATTTAAGATGATGTCAAGTGCTTGAGGAAAAATGAAAGGCAAACCAGTGGTTAGAGAAGCCACTGTGTTCTGAGGTACCCTGTGTAGTTTGTACGGGGTGTTTGCTTATGAATCACATATGGGCTTCTTTTTAAAGGGGTATTCCACAGAGGATTAACAAACCCCCACGATCACACACACCTTACACAGCTGAGTATGGCAGTGTTGTGAGTTGCCATGGTTATGTAGGCATCACAGTATCTGCAGGGAAAGTATAAATAAGTAAAGATAGTTTTGAGAAAGAGGGAGTACGCCATAAAGAGGGGGCCTGACAGTGAATTAGCAGTTATATTTATAGCCGGGCTTGTTTACAGCTAGCATGCTGTCTTGGTGAAACTCTGTAAAAAGTGCCTGACCTACAGTAGACCGGAGGAACAGATCAGTATGTCTCTTTTCATGTTGTCTGTGCGTGGACAAACTTCACATTGCCACAACGGCCGGTATTCTGCTGACTACGCAAACATACCTCGATATATCAGCATGTCTCCTGCGTGCCTGCCCTTTGTCATTAATGACAGCTGCATACTGCTCACTGCTCTGTTGAATGACGGACGAAGAGAGGAGAAGAAAGGCAGGAGAGCAAACTTTACCGTACTACAAGGGGTCGGCATCGTATCCACCGCCAGTGTTTGTTTTCCTGTTGCCTTAGCAACATCAGGAGCTGCATGGGGGGGGCTCCCTTCTGGATAGGAATCTATCGCCTGGTGTATGGCTCCTTAAAGTGGAGTCGTGTGCGTGTGTGTGTAATTGATGTATCCAGTGGTGGACAGATGCGCACACACACTGTGTAATGAGTCCCCTGGAGCGTGCCCGGGCCAATGAAACCAGGTGTATCTCACCTGGCTCCAGGTGTCCACCTAGTCATTACACTGCAACACTTTTTCCGCTCTCCCTCTTTCCCTCTTTCGGCCAGCCCTAATGGTTGCTTTCTGCCCATGTATATTATGTGTGTCCGTATGTGTGTACGCTAATGTGTTTGTTATGTTTTTTCCACGACCACCTCCCTTGAGCTCCTGCTGTGTTTATGTGCCAGTGAATAAGTTGGTCACAGGCAGGGATTTCCCCCATCAATGACTATTTGAACATATTCACACAAGTAGGGCATTAACACACTGCTGTAACCCTTTGGAAGTATTTTGAGCCTTGTTAGCTGAAGAAATGAGGGCAAATCGTGGTTGTTCAGAGCTGCATGAAAGTTTAGTTTAGCCTCAGACTGCTTCATGAAAATGTGTTTACACACTTAACTAACACCCTGGACTCAAGATATGTGTAACAAACTTTTTTCCACTGTGTGCTCAGCACTCCATTGCAAAATAAAAACATTTGCTCATGTGTCTCACAGACTGGAAGTCCCTTAGCGACCATTCCTTCTCACAAATCCTGGCTTTTTTTTAATGCTCTGAGCATCTTTACTTGGCTTAGCACTTGTTTTTTCTTGCAGACTAATGCCAAGCTGTGCTGCACAATAGCTACTCAAATTTGGGAAAAGATAGTGCGCCCCCTAGTGATGGAGCTCTGGTTTGTGGTATCTGAGTGACTGCTTTTTGAGTGATGGAGAATATGTTTAGGTATAAGTGTACATTGAGAATTTCTTGCTCACTCACACACACACGCTCTTAAGTCACCTCCCCCCCAACCAGCTATAATGACAGGCTGCGAGAAAACAGGAAAAGAGGCTGTGATCCCAGTGATGGCATGGAAATTAGCCCGAGCCGCAGGTCTTTGTCTAAACATGAGCTCACCACAACACTGGCTGACAAGTGATGGAAATCTCACACACGCTCATTCTCAGAGATGGAAACAGAGTTCTCACTTTGAGTTATTGTATCTTGTTGTTCTTGTCATTTTTGTATGAAATAAGAGACAAGTGGTCACTAAAGTGGGATTACCTCTTAGAGTTAATGAAGAGTATATAAGGACATGGTGTGCTTTGGGGGAGAAAGTGGAGAGGGACTGGGGCAGAAAAAGGGGATCGTGAGGACTGAAATGGAATGGGGTTCATTGGAAGATGCAGTGAGCACACAAATTGAATCCGTCTCACAGGAGTCACATCTGTCATAAACCAGACAAGACAATCTCATAATACTTCTTCCTCTCTCCCTCTTTCCCAGGTTATGTACTTGGAACAGTTGTTGGCCTGTGTGGATGTGCTGCTGTGTCAGTGTGAGTCAGACTGTGGCTCAGTCAGCCTGCAGCTGCTGCAGGTGCTGGTCACTGTTCAGAGCCTCTCCACTGAAGCAAATCTGAGTGAAAAGGTGAGAAAACATAACTTGAAGATACAGATTCATATTCTTTGCTGCTCTGCCATCGGTTTGTTCACCGTGGGAAAACCAGCATGTCACCTCATCTTTGTAACTCTTCAATAATTCTACTCTGAAATGGCATATTTCTTTTAACCCCTTTCCCCTTCAATTTTCTTTTTTCCATCCTTTTTTATTAGAAAGGTAAGCAGGTTTTATGAAGCAAGAGAGCTGTTCGAGGAATGTAAGCATTTGTACAGGTTCAAAGTGGGCATGGCTAACAGTATAATTACCCACTTAGCCAGGGGAGCTGAAATTGCACCTTTGGAGTGGAACTTTAAATCCAGTCCTGGGTTAAAGGAGGCGGGTGAAAGGTGGAGAAAGAGAAAGACAAGACAGAAATAGAGAAAAAAAAACATAGGGAGACATGAGCTGTGTTTCTTAGCAGGTGTGTCATCAGCCCAACCCCATTACACCTCCTCAGGTCACAAAAACAAGCTGATATGCATGATAGGCTTTCATGTTGTGGTCAGCCTCCAAATACAAAGCGACAAACAGGAAAATTGAGAAGGGAAGCCACTGGTGTCTGAGACCAGTGTGTCGCCTAACTTCTTGTCGCCATAGGAGGCTAATGACAGGGAGAGGAGCGGGAAGGAACTGGCACTGATGCTTACCAGACACCACATGGTCCACCAGTGTGTGCATGTGTTTACGTCTGTCTGCATCAGTGTGTATGTTCAGACAGGCAGCAGTGTTAGAGAAGAGATGGGAAGGAATGGATTAAGAAAGAGAGGGAGGGTGAGAATGGCCTTGGGCACTTCCGGACCCAGAGGAAAAGTCAAACTTGTTTTCCCAGGAAGGGGGCATGTCTTTCCCATCAGTGGACAGCTCAGGGTTGTCTAGTTCTCTTCTGAACGGCCCAATCTGTGACTCAGACATTGTCTCTCTCCCTGTCCATCCCTGAGGGACTATGAAGGGAACTATGAAGTGCCCTAAAGGTCTGTTACCCTGCCCTAATTATTTACTCTCATATCTCTCATTCCTGCCCTTTCCTCTCAGCCCAGCTTTATTGATGTGTGTCTGTGCGTGTGCGCGTTTACTGTCGGTTCCTGTGCCTTTGTGACATCCTGTATATTTATCAGGGTTTTTGTTTCTAAGTGGTTTTATGTGTGAGACCTTGTCATGTCTGCAGTGTTGTTCTTCCCGTGGTTTCACATGATGGTTTTCTGCCTCCCATGTGAGCATGACCTGAAGAATTCCTGAAATTACAAGAAAGAAACTGTAATTGTTCAACTTAAACAGAGTGTTGTTAACACTTATTCTCATAGATTTCTTCATTTAATCTTTCACCCACCTGATGTTTCTTTGTCTTTTTTGACTAAATTCTTTATAATTTCAAATAAAAATTGCAGCTTCAAAACGTGGCATAATTGACATAATTTTGTTCCCTCTATCCCTCTCTCCCTCAGGCCTTGCAGAGTGTACAGTGCTTGTGTAAGGTGCAGGGCCTGGACTCAGTGATGGAGATCTATAGACAACATATGGGCCAGCTGCTGGACTGGCTGTCTGCCTCTGTCAACACTTGGTCCAGTTACTCCCCACAGAGACTCCAACTGCATATCATAGTCATACAGTCAGGTGAGAAGTGAAGCCTGAATGTGCACTAGACATTGCCAAGTCATACCGCAGGTGCTGAGGTTTGCACATATTGAGACACCATAACGGTCAAAGAAATACAGTGTGGTTTTTAAGAGATTGGTCAGTCAAATTCCTTGTTAATGATAAGAAAATAACTGCATCAGTCATCAATCTGAACATGGTTTTTGGCTCCGTTTCACCCCAGCATGTCGGTGAGACTATAATCTTTGTAATGTTTTATTAAACATTACTTCATGGTGTGATTGGTGAAGCCATTCTTTCCTGAACTTGTTCAGACACAACATGTTACATCATATTTTAAGCGCCAAGCTGTTGGTCCTGTTAGCACATGATCCATCATCACGGCAAGTACAGCAACTGTCAAAGCAGCAACCCGAATTCTGTCTTGCACAAATGCTCCTCATAGTTTATTAAAATAGTTTGAAATGTGTCCGGATGTATCTCTTTCATGCAGTCGCACTCACAAAAACAGGCCAGCGTCCTCCTCATCCGTATTTTTTTTATAGTCCCAGACTGCTCCTGAGGTGAACTATTGAGGTGAATATTAGGCAACAAAACCTGGACACGAGTGTCAGTGCTGGTTGGAGCAAGTGTCAACGCTGCTTGACAGATGTGAGGTCTGTCAAATGTTTAAGGTTCAATTCTGTATGATTTATTGCTTGATGCACTGACGGATGTGTGGGGTTTCACTCTGTTGTCCAAAAAGGATGCCCATCAATGACCCTCACTCAGAAGCATAGTGGAAAAAGTTTTCATTATTTTTCGTTACCCAAGCAGAGAGGGTCATAGTCAAACACACCCACACAGAAAAAAAAACATGGCTGTCATTAGCAGCAGTTGGCTTACTGACTTTTGTAAATCCCTGTCTCTCCCTCTGTTTGTCAGTCAGTCAGTGTGTCTCAGACTTGACTAAAGGGGTTAGTCTGTGCCTGTGTGGGTATGGGTGTGTGTGGTGCAGTGGGTTAAAAAGCTGTGACCCTGTCTTTGGTGCTGAGACTTTACTTTACCTCCCCCTATACCATATAATCCTCCATCATCAGCACCTCCCTGTGCCACACTTTCATCTCCACCTCTTTCTCCCTCCCTCCACTCTCTTTCTAATTGACTGGGCAGCAGGGTACCCCTCTAATCCTCACACACACAGAAACACACACACACACACACACACACACACACACACACACTCCCACGGCTAACTGACCAGTGCAGTCGAAGTCCACTCAGTCATCTCCATACAGGTCACTACATCAAACAGCACCACAGCCGCCTGCTCTTGACCTTCCCCAGGATCAAGGCCACTTTGAAGCTCAGTGCGTGTGTGTCAGCATGTGTGTATGGGTGTGTTTTATTTGTGCATGTTGAATGCTGCTCTAAGCCTTCCTAAGTTTTAGTATGCCTCTACACTGGCGACAGCCGTGGCCAATGGTCCGTGTGTCCGCCCCACTCTCATGAATGTCATATCTCTGTAACACCTGGATGAACTCATTAGAATTTGGTGGTCAAAGGTCAAATGTCAAGGTCGCTGTGAACAAAACTCAAGAATTCACATGCTAAAGGTCAACTTCGCTGTGACATCATGTTCTGCAAAAGCAATTTTCTGGCCATTGTTCAGATGTGAGTGAAGCATCCATGTTATAGAATTTGTAGCTTCTTTGCAGCAACATCCATATTTGAAGAATTGTCTACTGACTCAGCTTTATTGGCCAAGCATGTGAAGACATACAGGGAATTTGACTTTTAATGAACCTGCACACTAATAGACATACAGTAGAACAAGAACAACAAAGCTTAACAAAGTTAAGCCAAGCACCACATATAGTATATTATCTGAGTCTGCACAAACATGCATATAAACTGCAACTGCAATGGTTGGCAGAGGCCCACAACCACGAGACGGTCATTCTAGTTCTTTCAGATGGGATCTTTGGTCTATTAACACAGCCCTAGGACTTTATTACTTGCAGCAAAACAGGCAGCGTGTGGACATTGCGTTTGATGTGCACATGACTCAGGGAAATCGGTCCTGTGCTGAACAATTGACGGTAGTTAAAATGACAATGAGAATTGGTCATTTTGCTTGCTCATCAGCTCTTCACACACTCCATCTGTGTTTGTTGGAGACAGGAATAATTATTGCTCTCTCATATCCTCCTCACAGTCTTTTGTTCTTCAGCTGGTGTGAGACTGTCTGATCCTTTGTGTGTAGATTGGCACAATCTCCCACTCTCTCTTTCTCTGTGGTAGGTCTTAGAGCCTTGCCCAAGGACAGGATACACGTCGACAGTGTTTCTAAGCACTAATGAAAAGTGTGTTTGTCTATTAGTGTAGTGAAATCTCCTATCGCTGTCTTGTCATCTCTGAAGTCACTGAGAGATGACCTGCAGACGTCTCCTCCAACACCCCTGATTAAATGACACACCCTTTGATTCATGCATTCCCGCTGGATGAAGTATGTGTCTCTCTCTCTCTCTCTCTCTCTCTCTCTCTTTCTTTCTGTTTTCCCATATCTCTTTATGACGTTGGCCGCCACCCTCAGGCAGTTGCAGGATTTCCTCCGTCTACTCTCATGTCTGTACAATTGAGTCCAAACAGGGCATGGGCACTTATCACTGGTTACACACACACACACACAGATTACTATATATAGCTCTGTAAACATGCAGTCAGACTGTTGGTGGGTGTGTGTGTGTGGGCATCAGTGTAACTGGGAACACTTGCACTGCAAGTTTCTCATTTTCCTGTAATAGACACTTGTATAGAAACACTCTGTCACACAAAGACCTTTTTATGCCTCATTTCCTCAGAGCTCTGTGTCACTGTCTCACCACTCAGTCAAGTTCTCAATAACACAAGCCCTCTGGTCAGTGCTTAACACAAAAAAAGGTCTTCGGTTCATGTAGGCTTTTTCTTTTTTGCCATTTGACATTTGGTCCTGACAAAGAAAAAAATTAAGAATTAAAAGGCAGAATGAAAATCGCCTTCTCTCTAAAAAAGACACACTAGAGATTTTAAGGATAGGTCAAGTCTTTAGTGGGGAGGCTGAAAATGAGAATGTATTGAAGTCAATTGACTGTTGATTTCAGCAGATGGAGCATTACAGTATCAACACAGACATATGCGTGTGTTTGTGTATGTGTTGCAGGTCCAGTGATAGGGGAGTTTGTGAGCCAGCTGATGCTCCTGCTCCGGAGCTGCCTCCAACCAGACAAAGACCCAGAAATGAGAATGAGCACCTTCACGATGCTTGCCAAGTTGCTACTGGACGCAGCCAACACACTGGATTCCCAGGGGTGAGAGGGACGCACGCACGCACACATTCACATAGAAATATACACACAGAGCAAGGTAACTCATGAAACAAATTTTGGAACGAAATGTTTCTTTAGTAGGTTAATGAAAAGTTGCAAGTTTTCCGTTGAACAAAGGCACACACACACAGCATGCTGAATTGCTGGTTAATTTTGCACCTTTTCATTATTGTATGATGTTGCACTCAGTTGTTTGGGTTTATCTAGTCTGAGTTTTCTAAGTCATCATTATTATCATGGCTTGTGATTTTTAGACTTTGCTTCACATTAACCTGCAAATTAGTGCCACACCCACAAGGAACCATAAACACACAAAATGGTCTATTTCCATGAGGCTGTTATAACCCTCTCAGTTTCTTTTGGACCTGCGGTTTATTCAGATAGTCATGTAGTGCACGATAGGGTTATATCCAGGCGTGATACAGTTAATGGTAGTCCAGAAGTGACTGTAGCGGGTCCCACTAGACTTGAATTAGTCTCTTAGGGAGTATCACATAGACTGACTCAAATGAATCCCTTCCCAGCATGCCTGAAGAAGAAGATGGCACATGCTGTCTGAATGTCTCGTCAGTAATTTAAATGATTATTGACTGATGACGGAAGTAGGATTGGAGGGTTGTCTGACACCTAGAGAGAAGCTCCTGTTTGTGGATTCTTCCCCTCTGTGAAGCCCCCCCACCCCACCCTCCACGGTCCCTTCCGAGTCCTCAGCTGTGCAGCCTTCAGCCCGGGGCTCAGAGCTCTAATCTGAGGGAATGCATTAAGCCTGAGGCCCATCCCGGGTCACGGTGATCGCAGCAGCTGTTCCTGTGGATCAGAAAGACAAACCTTGTCAATGGGGTTGCCATAGAGACATCTGCGCAGCATGTCACTAACCCTAACCCTACAGCCAAAAGGTCTGTACGGGATGGTAGGTGTTTCCACTGGATAATCAAGGGGATAAACTGCTAATCTTTGTATGGGAGGATGTTGAAAGTGCCTTTGGCCTGGACCTGGCAACAATGTAAAGAATACAAGACTAAATTATCTCCTTGTCAGTGAAATATGTTGCATAAACAACGGGAAGTGTTCTTAAGCCAAAATATTCTGCCTCCTTTGCCAAAAACGTGGAAATTGGAACTTTGCTTTCAGCTTTCATCAGATTA
The DNA here is from genome assembly GCF_021018895.1 of Seriola aureovittata. Lineage (NCBI taxonomy): Eukaryota > Metazoa > Chordata > Actinopteri > Carangiformes > Carangidae > Seriola > Seriola aureovittata. Next base: position 13,778,802 of record NC_079380.1, on the reverse strand, counting down.
TTTTATCCATAGATGTGAATATTAGACAAAAGAAGCCTCTGTCTCTTCCCCGTGGCCACCTGTGCTGCTAACTGCGTCTCTCTTTCCTGAGCTGTATCTTTGGTAATCACAGAACCATCAGGAGACACAAATCATGTTACACCTTCAAAAGGTTTCAAACAAATGCTTAACTTACACTATGTGGAGCTGTGTGGTCTGCCATAATATTTCCATTCATACTCATCTCATCCCTCCATTCATGATTTATGGCCTGATCTTTGCTCAGGAGATTGTAGCCCACACGCACATGCTGTATGTCATCAAGAGGACAATGATAGTCATAGAGAAAACCTCTTCTCTTTGTTCTACAACCAAAATGACTTAATGACAGCTCCACTACACAACAAGCAGAAAGGGAAAGTATGTTTTTGTGCATGGTACTGTGTTTTGTTTCATGTGGATTTGTGTGCGGTGAAGCTGGATGTGAAATTTAAGTAGAAGGTGATGTGTGACAAAAAAATTCATACTTCTTCTCCCTGGATGTGGCAGGCCAAACACATGTGCCACTTCCAAGTGAGATAAGAGTGTGTGTTTTCATGCATGTGTGAACGGCAGAAGACATCCGTCTTGAGTGTTAATTTCAGCTTTCAAGACATCAAACAAAACTGCTGCTCTGGGTGAGATGGTCCTCTTATTCCAAATGGGGTTTTTCCTTCTTCCAGGACTTTCCTAGATTCTGCAGATTGTCTATAATGCTTGTCAGTAACATGAAACGAGACAAAATAAAGGAGATCCAACTGTGCTTGTATCAAAAATAACACTTTATTCAGTTACAGATTTTACAAAATTCCTGAAACTCAGTTTTAAGAAAATAAGATTTTAAAACCTGACGAGGGGAATAGGTAATATAATTTACATTATCACAGTAATAATATGGATATTTCCAATACCAATATATATCACGATATGTCAAATGTATGCAAAATCACACAAAGAATAATGAACTGTGTTCCAGTATTATGCAACACATGATACCAAATTCTCTGAATGTGTCAGTCACAAACTGAAACAACTCATTTGTATGAAAAGGAATTTGTATGAAGTTATTTGGATAACAGATATGTCTAGAACAAGTATATGATACCATCATTCAATGATTTTGCTGAAATCTGAAAATCTATTTTACTGAATGACTGCCCAGTCCTACTTGATGGCAAACTCGGTCGCTTGTTAAGATGTCGATTTTCTGCTGTGAGGGAGAATTGTTTGCTCTACAGCTGCTTTGTGACCATTACAGAAGCACAGGCAGCTCCACTGTGTAGAGACCCATGAGATGTACAGTCAAATTTCCCTGGCACTTGTGTGTGTGTGCAGAGACATCCAAGTGAAAGGTAAAAACCTCCTAGTCTTCTTTCTCTTGGACATCATCCCTGTAATGTGGAAATATGTCTTTCCATCGTCTGCCGTCATTCTTGATGAGCTTTCAACACCTGTCAGGAGGAAGACACTTAGTTTACACAGCAGCACAGACCGGGCTGTATTAGTGGCACACCGTCTCCCCCTGCTGGCCTTGAAACATTACAGCACACTTTATCAAATGCATGACAAATTTATTGTGACACCAGCTGAACAGACAGAGGCTAGAGGCAGCAACCAGAGCTTGTGGAGTTGGATTGGAGCAAAGAGCTTTGCAGACTCTGGTAGTGTGTGTGAGGATGTCGGGCCTAAGCCAGCATGGGAAAGAGAGGGAGAAGGGAACAGAGGACACCCAGATGTTGTACTCCTCGCCTCCCACTTCTCCTCTACTGCCCAACCACCCGTCTGCCCGTCTTAGTAAGAGTGTGGGAAAATGACTGCAGTAAAGGCATTGTGTTGCAGTTGTTTATGAATCGAGCAGTCACGTTCCATTCCCAACCGCCATCATCATTCACTCATCCTCACGGTGGCTCGCTAGTTACCACATGAAGCAATAGAAATGTGTTTCTCTGTCGTGTCTCCGTGTTCTTACTCTCTGCATTCTTCCAGGCATTTCAGTGGTGTTTCCGAGAAGTTCCTGTGTGACGTCCTGCTTCCTAACCTTGTGTGGCACGCAGGCCGCACTGCTGCTGCCGTCCGCACCTCAGCCCTCAGCTGTCTGTTGGCACTGCTGCATGGAGGGGCCATCACACCTGGACAGGTACAATCACACACACACACACACACACACACACACCAACTCTGCAGAGATGACATCTACTAATACATCTTCCTGCACAAAGGCACGTTTGATACACTGGTTACATTTACTTCCACCTGTGCAAAGGGACTCATAAATATTGGAGGCAAACACCGGATGTGAACCTCCTCCAGTAGTGCGTACTCCTGATCTCTACTCTGCAGAAACACTTTTTTATTGACTCAGCTGTAAAGGAAAAGATGTGGTAGTGCATTCTTCTAATCCATCAGGAATTGACATTTACTTCAAAGTCTCTGTTTTATCCATTTCACAACAAAATAGACGGTCCCACTGGTCATTTAGGAAAATATATTATCGGCCATCTTTCTCTCCTTGGCTGAAAGAGTTGGCCGTAGGAGGTAGCAGGTGTACGTGGGGGCAAGCGGGTTCACATACCTTTGTCCCTGGGGAACAATGCGTCCAGTGTTCTGGGCCCTCGTTATATGTAGGAACTATCACTGGGACATGCCCTTGCACCTGCCTGTCGGAGCATGTGCCCATATACAGTATGTGTGCTCACACGCACACATCTGGCTGTGTTTGCCCTCACGTGTGCTGAGTGACCAATTGGAACTGGCTCACACACCTCCTCTATTCACACGTCTTTAACTACAAGGCAAAGCAAACAGCTGGGGGACAATGTGAGCTTGGGTGTGGGTGTGTGGGTTTAGGTGTGTGATCAGACTTTTACTATCAAATGGCACCCAAACGTCCTCACAAGAATAGAAAACGTGGAAAAGTGGTGATTAAATACGACCGTGTTACTCTGGGCTCTTAGGTTAGAAATGAGGTTCCAGTTGAGATGAAATAAACATGTCCTGACTGGTATAACAACAGAAGGTTATTTCCACGAGCAAATCAAACAGCCTTTCGTTCAGAAGGACATTGTTTCCTCACTGCTCCCTGTGAAAACAATTAGCAGCTCCAATTACATTTGGCATCCTCACATTGTCACTGATGTAATGCCGGATCACTCCTCTGCCAAATTTTCCTCCTCTTTCTGTCTCCTTGCCTCTCTTTCTCCCCTCACAGTTTTTTTTCTTTACTGTTTTGCCAGCGTGGTTTCGATAGCAAACAGACGGGGTGACAGAGGTTTTAGCCATCACCTCTTGGCCCCATGGCTCGTGGCGCTCAGCCTCACCTTGTTTGTCCATTTCATCTGTTTCTCATCTGTTGGTGTGATGAAAACATTGGTCCTCACTGGACTTCTGAAGATGGGCTCTGTGCCCATGTGTCTGTACAGACTGATCCAGACCTGATGTGAATCTGTCATGCTTTCAGTTGATATTTCACTTGAGTTTAAAAAAAAAAAAAAAAAAAATTATTGAAGAAAAGTGTGTAAAATATTCTTTAAGCGTGTGTTGTCACTTTCACTGACCAGCCTTGTTTTTCCTTTTATCATTGTCAATAACTCAGGTTTGTAAAACAATTGGAAGCAAACATTTTAGACAGGATTTTAGACATTAAAATAAGTGGTCCTGACAATGCAGCCCTCTAATAGAGGAGTGCATTCTTTACCATTGTGGACATCTAAATGGAAAATGACAAACTTTCTGACTTTGTAAACTAGAGACCAGATTTCTCTTTTTAGTGATGTATTGTATGAAACAGTTGGGCAGACTTTTGATCTTATCATCTAACATTTAAAAGCTGAGTATGCTTCTCTTGCCTTTTCTGTGTGCAGCTGCTGTGTCTGGAGGAGAAGCTGAGTCCCCATGTGTTGTCGGCCCTGGAAGAGGACTCTCAGATGAGCAGACTGTTGGCTTGTCGTTCTGTATCTACCATTCTCAGACTCATCGGAACCAGTCTGCACCCTGAGGCCCTCAACAAGATCTACCCTGGTAAATGACAAACACACACACAGAAATTAGTTGACTGCATTCTGTCACACTTCACATGAATGCATTGCTCTTAATTCTGTATAATCATGTCACAGATTTAGCTTTAATTAATGCATGGGAAACATTTTACTTGATTTAAAATATCTGTTTTCATTCAGGATAATTGTGTATCTCACATACCAAAAGTGTAGTAATAGGAAATTGATCCTCAAAACTAAACATGATAATTATGGGGATGAAAGTAGCTAACCCATTCAACGACTGAAATATTTTAGAATTTTTTATTTCTTAATCCTGTGAATCTATATTTCGTGTGTGTCTTTCCTCGACAGGGCTGCTGAAACGTCTGGACGACAGCAGCGAGGAGGTGCGCGGCGTTGCTCTGCAGGCCCTTGGGCATTGGCTGTCCAACCTGACCAAAGACTACAACCCCGAGCTCTGCGCTCCTCATCTGCAGCTCCTCTTCCAGCAGCTCCTCCTGCACCTGGATGATCCCAATGCCTCGGTGCAGGAGCAAGTGCTCGGTGAGACTGGGTGGGGTGTTTGAAACAGCGACCTCAGCGATGAGGAGGGAGTGTTGATAGCTTGTTGATGGAAAGGGAAGATGTGCACATGTCCTGATAATGATCTGTTGAAGTGGGTGCAGAAATGAATAATTAGTCTGGATCTTAGAAATGTGGACAAAAATATTTTCTGGTCCACATGGAATGTATCATAGCGTTTCCCTTAACTCTTCACTGTTAATCGTGACCATAACTCTTGACAAAACATAGCAAACTTTTTTTCTTGTTGGCCTTTAGTGAATTGTTGACAGACCTTGATACCACTTAAGGAAAGATTGTGAATATAACAATGGGATGCATAATTTGAAACATCCTCAAGCTCACATACTGTATCTGACTTGAAATGATGTGATCTGGACATTCTGACCTTAACAATTTGATACACATATTTAGCTGATACAGATAGCAAAGCTGATAATAGTGAATGTAAGCCAGCGATGATAGCAGAGTTTAGATGTGATGATCTGCAGACCAGCCTGCTGTGTCTGGGACTAGGTTATTGTACTGGCACGCTGCCAACAGATTCCCCTTCTCCTTTATTTCAAAAGCTCCCCATTATCCTTCTTTTCCATGCAATTCATCACCAAGAGCCGCTGAATTCCTCCTGCCAGAGTAAGTGCCTTCAGGGCTAGCCTGGAGGTGGCCCTCAAGAGTGAAACACAAGATCCAGATAAAAATAAGCGCCCACCTGAGAGAGACACTGGTCTGTATAATTCCCCCTCTAATACACCAAATCTCTGCCTCTCCACCCAGGAACCCCACCCCCCCCTAATGCACAATGGTCCCAACTAATGACAACCACATGGGGACCCCCCCCCCCCCATTCCCGGCTAATCCCGCCGTCTTTTATCTGTCCATCTCTCTTCCTTCTCTCATACCCAGTGTTTTCTGTGACGGCCTGTAGCTTCACGGCTGTGTTTTATTCATGTGTCAGTGGAAAGTCTGAGTGGCTTCTCCTGAAGTGCGTAACCGAGACTCAGCTCCTCTGGACTTTCACTCTCTCCCACTCTCATGGATGTTAGCTGTCATTACTTCTGACAGGACACAGGTGAGCGCTGATGCCTTAGCCAGCGATGAGAGGCCTCACTACTGGATCTCTCATTTTCATACAGCGAGACAGAGGGGGGAAAAAAAGAAGGCATTCACACACTCACCAGATGCAGCAATAGCTTCCATACCATGAATTCTAGCTCTGCCAGATAGCTTTTGATAGACATGTAAGGATGATAAGCAGTTTTGTTTTTGCCAGTGGTTATCAAGTGTCTGTAACCTTGACTGCAGAAGGCAGAATAACGCATATAAATCAACTTTATAAACCGGCCTTCACCCTCATACTGTACGTCTGTATTTCTTGTAGCTGAGTGATTTCCTGTCATGTCTGTGCATGTGTGGTTTAAGGATTCTCTTTGAAAAACTATACTGTCACAGAGTATGTTAAAGTTTGTACATGAAAGGAACGATTTTGGAGAATTTCTTTGCTGTCTCAAGCTATGCTGGATACGCTGCATTGATTTATCTTTAACTGACGCTCTGGCAATTAGTTACCCACCAAAGCTGATACTTGTTAAAGGATAAGTCTGTTGATAATTTATATTTTATGCCTTGATGGCAGCGACAGCCAGAGCATATTGTTTCGGGTTGTCAGTCCCATTCTCATGATGAACGCAATATCTCAGTAACACCTTGACGAACTTCCTCAAATTTAAAACAAACATTTACTTGGACTCAAGGATGGACTGATCTGATGATGGTCAAAGGACAAGGTTGCGGTGACACAAAACACCTTTTTAGCCATAACTCACGACTTCACACAGCAATTATGACAAAATTTCACACAAATGGTTCATATTTTATATGATTCTGGATAAACAGGGATGTAAACCTGACACTAGTCTGAGTGGCAGAGTCATACAACCACAAGGTGGTAAGTCTAGTTCTTACTGCCAACAAATCCAATGAAAAGACCAACACTGAATTGACACTACTAACAATTATTGGATGTGTTGCCAAAGCCTGATATATCTTACTCCTCTTTACCTCCATTGATGCTCAAAAAAGCAGTTTTAACCTTCAAAACCAATGAGCTACGTTTATATTGTTGAGGGAGAGTAATGAATAGAAATGATTCTTTTTTTTTTTTTTTCAACATCCTCATTATCAAATCTGAAAATGTTGGTGATGCATCAGTAACGACAGAAGTGCATTATACATGTTTGTCAGCTGTACATAGTGTGTCATCATATATGGCCTATACAGTGTAAAGATACAAATATGAGCCATTGTGTGTAGCCCAGATTTTCAAACTGTGATCCCCATGAAGTGCAATTGACTGGTAGACAGCTCGGAGTCTCTTTGTGAAATGAGATGACCTCACATCATGCTGAGTGATCGTCTGTATCTGACAGCACCCATAACCGCCTGCGCCACAAATGTGGAAGCAATCCTGACGGCCCTGTTTGAAGCTTTCTTCTTTTCCTCCCACTCTCTCTCTTCCATTTCTTTCTCTTTGTTCCTTTAATAGTTGATCCCATTCTTATGCTTCTTGGATTTCAAACGCATATCTGTGTTGTGGCTTGATGTATGCAGCATGTCCTGACAGCATGATGGACAGCACCGCCACCCCCCCTCCATCTCATCTCTTCTTCTATCACTCCTTCAGTCCTCCACCCTGATAATCCCACAGTCCTGGCAGCACGGTTGCTACCTGCTCAATCACACAGACTGTTGGCACGGGCATAACTCACTTCTCACAAGTCATCATTGTTCTCCTTTAATTCAGAGTCCCACCTCCCCTTCCTCCATCCCAGCCGGGTACAGTATACACGAAAGCTAAAAATCCCCTCTGTCTCCTTGAAGAACAAAGGCAGGTATCAGATGATGAGTTTACATGAGCTAACTCATCCAGAGTGACGGCATGTCACCACTGGAACAGCACTTTTTCATTGTGGTTTCCAAAGCATTTATGTAGTTGACAGCAACTCAAGTAATTCTATATACCTCTGAAAATCAGCAGACGGTGTGGGAATGGTGGGAAGAAAGGATTTGAAAAGAGAATTATCGCCTCCCAGTGGAAGAAAAGTGCACTTGGATGGCGGAGTGGATGTACTGTAGTTCATCACTGCCATCTGCTGCTGTTCTGACATAGAAAACACCAAATCAGTATCTGACTTAAACCCAAGTTAGAAACTAAGTAGTTCATATGCAATCAGGGCAGGTATGACTAAATAATGAAATACATGGAAGATCACATCCTTCCAAACTTAAGTTTTAAGTTGATCTTAAGTCTTCCTCAGTAGTGGAATATAACTACAATTACATTTACTCCAGTACTGAACTTAAGTTAAGCACAAGTACCCCAAAGTTGTACTTGAATATTTAAATGGATGCTTCTTTATACTTCTACCCATTTCAGAGGGGACTATTGCATAATTTACTCCTCTACATGTATTTGACAGTTATAACTGCTGGTTACTTTTGAGATTCAGGTTTTAGATCCAAAACAGTCTATAAAATCTGATGTGCAGTTACAGCTTAAAGTAGATAAACGGTGAATGAAGTAGTTAACAGTACACCTCCTCCAGCAACAACATGAAAAGGCTGCTTTCACAGTAATCATTCAGTAATAATAATCCACTACTGTAATATATAATAATAATAACACTGGCAGAGGCTTTTCTGCTGCATAATGATTTATTTAACATTTGACACCTAAAGGACATTTTGTTGTTTTAAATGCAGGAATTGTACCTTAGTTAGAATAATAGGATATTAAGAAGCTGTTAATTTTCACACGTTTGTGTTTTTTTTTTTTTATTTAATATTCCCCTTTATTTGACTGTGTCCACTTAGCATCTCATATCCTGAGTACTGACTCTTGTCATTTTTGTGTGTGTGTGTGTGTGTGTGTGTGTGTGTGTGTGTGTGTGTGTGTGTGTGTGTGTGTGTGTGTGTGTGTGTGTGTGTGTGTGTGTGTCCAGAGATCCTGAAGAAAGGCAGCTTGGTTCACTCGGTGCTTCTGAGGAGGGAGGTGGAGGCTGTGAGAGACAAACAGCGGAGTCCTCTCTACTGCGACCAGCTGCTCCAGCACATCAGCTCCCTGCCCACAGAGTCTACAGCAGACTGTCCTGAGTGACGTGAAACTCATACAAGACAAACAAACACCGAAGTTTGTGCCTTCATTCAGAGAACAGTCACTTTTTGTTCATCAAAGCCGGTTTTATAACAATTTAATGAAGTATGTTTTCACTTAAAATGAAAGTCAGTCATTATTTAGCTGCTGGCCTTAAATTCAGTGGAGTTTTTACTCTTTCAAATGACTGAACTTTCAGTTTTTAGGTTAACTTTTCAGTATGTATTTTAATGCAGAATCTCTCCTTTACTTCATTTGTTCAAGGATATCTTTTTTCTGCATCCATTGCATTTTATGATTTTTGTTCTGAAGTTTAATGAAAACAAACTGATATTTGATGCACTATGGTTGTGTTTACATATTTTAATGAAATCTTCATCAGATCTCTTATCACTTTCCTGTAACCAAACTCTCAACATCCCAGCCTCCAGATGGTGCTGAGTCTGAGATGAGCTGGCTCTGTGATTTTGGCTTCAAAATAAAAGTGTTTTTTTATATATATTTTGTTAAAAAGACTGACCTATTGAGATGTGTTAATACAAATCACATAAAAATAAATCACAATCTTTTAAATAGACTCTACTAAATGAAACCATGTTTAAATGTTGTATATTTTGTAAGCCAAAATAGCACTTTTATTCAGGTCTCATTAAGCAAGTCACGTCAGCTCTACATGCTGAATTTAAACACATAGCGAAATGTATTTTTTTTTATAATTTTTTAAATATATTTCTAGTTTTTTTTTTTTTCTTTTACACTTGACATTGACGATAGCAGCGACGCTCCCTCTCCTCCCTTCTCCCATCCGTCCTCTGCTCAATCACAAAGCGAGAAGTGCTGATTCTCCGCCATCTGTGTGTGATCTACTCTCGTACCCACCAACATGTAGTCACCACCGTGCTGCTGACAGCAGAGCTCCATCCAAGCCATCTCTCTGAACAACGCCTCTTTCATCCTCCCGTACGCTCGTGCCATAAGATAATTATCCCGCCCTCCTTCCGCCATGCTGCAGATCGGAGATGAGGTGGTGTACTTCTCGGCGGTGTTTCTGCTGGTGGTGTTGGCGACGAGGAGCGCTACCGCGGCCTCCCTGCTCACCGCATTCCTCTATGTCTTCATGGTGATGTTCCGGTTCCCTCCGGTGCCAGCAGACCAGGCCGGCCGCGTCCTGCGGCCCAGGGCTCCTTCAGGCGGCGTCCCTGTGGTGGCGCATCGCGGAGGGAGCCACGACGCCCCGGAGAACACCTTGGCAGCGATCAGAGAAGTCAGACTGACATGCATTAGTCACCTGTTCTGATGGGGATGTTGAGCTGTGCATGGGCCTTGTACTATAGAGCGAAAAAATAAGGTTATAGACATGCAGGCTGCAGATATTTAGCGTTGAATTAAATGACAGCCTATATTTAGTTTCTGTAGGGATCTAGAGCTCTACACTTGCAAGGGATGCCCTAATGAAATATTACGGCAAATGCACGAGGGATTTTTCTTTGATGATAAATACATTGATAGTATTCGCATGTCGTGACTTCCCTGCTATTTTGCAGTGTTAGCAGAGCACCACATCCACTATTCTAAATGGCCAGGGAAGCTAATAATGTGAGACAGGTTTGTATCAGCCTTTGCAGATCAGTGGCTCATTGTGCTGCATAGCCTTTTCTATAATATGAGTTGTCCATAAATTGATGCCACCTTCTTGATGAAGTCTACAGTTGCATAACTCTTGACTCACAGGCTTGTAAACCCTCCCTTCCCTCACAGTTTCTGTTTTTGTACATCAGCTGCTCCCACATGCCTACATTATTCTAACCAAGCTCTCTGGGGTCATACCTCTCATCTGACCAGTTCCTTCACCCCCTGGATGAGTTTCTTTTATTCCAACAAGCTATTGTTCAGCCTCCTATTACAAAAAAATAGATAACCTTTTCTCTTCAGTCAGTAAGGACACCCTAACTATGCTGATGCTGAGGAGTGATGCTGATGCTGTCTTTGACATTACTGACTATAGACAAGTATGTCTGGGTAACCACCAAAAAGAATTTTCATTTTCTGGTGACAGTTATGTTCACCCTTCAGACATGCAGAGAGGAGACTGTTCTTGAATCAGTCAGTGACTTGAATTGAGACTCTACAGCGTTTATTTTTTCCTCGTTTATTTGGAAGCTGTAGATGTTATCTACAGAACCACACAAAGAAAAAATAATTGAAGACCTTATCTCATAATTGTGACTCACTATCTATCACATAATTAAGAGATCAGGATCATGTATCCCTTTGAAATGTCTGGGATATAGCCGAACCTATTGCAGGTGGAAATTGTGATAATGATTCACAAAGTTGCCTAAAATATTACAAAACTATTTGTTCCATTAGTCTATGGTATATTATCTCATGGTTATGAGATAAGCTCTTTAGTTTTTTTCACTTTGGTAATTTAAGGTGCTTTCATAAGCATTGGACCACACACATTTTTCTCTACTGCATGTCTGCTCAGTCACTGGGTGAGACCAGCGTCTGTGCAAAATGTGCTTTTTTTGTTCCTGTGGTGTGCAATTCGCAGTCCTCCAGGTGTCACTTTTGACAAATTATATTTTGATTAACATGTCACTCAGTCTTTGTTATCCAGCTAAGAAACCCCACTAGAGCCAATATTTTTTGTTTTGATTATTTTGGAATATTTACTCATGCTTTATTCATGTTCATCTCCAGAGTAAATCTTTTCATAGCCTGTCTAATCTAACCTCGCATCTGAGAACATTCTGCTTTTGGTAACAACTAGATACTGTTTCCTCTACCACTGACTGCCAGTCAAACATGGAAAAATTCTTCTGATCATTTCCTATAAAAGGCCAGGGCTAGAAAGAGCTAGGCTCATACATTACTGAGGCTTTGTGTCCTCATAAGGAAGTGAAGTCGAATAATCTTTTGTTGTCTTTGCCAAAAACTGGAGCAGCCACCCTGTAGATCAACAAGCCCAATTTTAATTAATTGATTATCTTCACCCTCTTGATCTTCCTTGCTACACAGAATGTCGGCATCTATAGTTAGTTTAGTCTTCTGTTTACATCAGCATGTCTCTGTCACTCTGAAACGACGGGTATATCCTTACTGTTAAATGACAGCACTGAGCCACTGTGTCACACTTTCTGACTTTTGTAGGCTCCCATTGTTTGAAGCCCCCATGACAAAAACTTCCCATACATTTCCATTTTGCCAAGATTTCTTTCTGTCTTTTTGTCTTCTTTTCCTCCTGGTGATTTAATGTTTTAGGCCAGCAGGAACGGGGCAACCGGAGTGGAGCTGGACCTGAGTTTCACAGCCGACGGCGTGCCGGTACTGATGCATGACGAGACTGTTGACCGCACCACCAACGGCTCTGGACCAGTTAACAAACTGCAAATTGTCCAACTAAGGAGATTAGATGCTGCTGCTCATCACAGGCTGAAGTATGCTTCCTCTCAAACAGTCACTTCAGTTTGCTTAAACTTGTGATTTCATGCTCTGATAAGGAAACTAAGGACAGTGTGTCCATGAAATAGGATTGCAAATCCTCTGTGAGGATGTTCTTGAATTTAAAAAAAAAAAAAATAAATAAATAGTTGTGTTGAGTTGCAAAAAGGCTATTTTTCAGTGAACCCTCACCCTTCACAAATATGTCACTTTGTAAAGATTTTGGCTCTCTCTTATCTTATTTGTTTGTAAATCTCACTTAATTTTATACATATGAGAATATTTGCCTCTTTTGTTATTTTTCATCAGAGTGGTTTGAGGAAAAAAATCTTTTCTTCCTACTTGGTTTTCAAAGACTTCAAAGAAGCGAACAAGATAAACAGACTTGAATGTGTGATGCTGATGCATGATGAATACTGTATCATCTCAGTATCAACTTCCAAAACTGCTGTGGTTTCTCTCATCTCCAGGGTCAAGTTCAGTGGAGAGAAAGTCCCGACTCTGCAGGAGGCCGTGGAGGAATGCATAAGACACCAGCTGACCATATTCTTTGATGTTAAAGGTCAACCCGATAAGGTGCTAAGTTTACTGACATAGTATATTTAGTGCCACGGGTGCTCAGCTCCGAGGCACTCCTCTACAGCTAGAATAGCTGAGAGGAGTGCCTCGGGGCGGATTATTAATATTCTGCCTCGGGCGGATTATTAATATTCTGTTTCGGGTTTATTATTCTTCCGCCAAATTTCGGCGCGTAACTCGTCCCGCAGCTTTGAGAAAACCCCGGTAATATATACATCAAAACGTGCGTCTTGATCCCGCAAGGGGTGCTATGACTTTTGGTGTTAAAATTCCAATTTTTCCCAAAGTTATTCCCAAAAAACTGGGAATAAATAATGCATTAGGAATGCATTGGAATTTTCTTTAGAAACCCACCTTTTTTCGACAAAATTGCACCTTTTTGCTGAGTCACCCAGCTCTCTCATACCTGCACGTAGAAATGTGATTCAAACTGTAAAACGGAGGAAAACTTCTGCTCTCTCAAAAAGATAGGAACTGTTTTTACATAACATGTAAACTTTTCAAACTGTGAGCACTCAAAGGAGGAGTGCAAATCACTTTTTCTTCAAAGTTAGAGTGAAAGCGTCAGTTGGCTAGAGTGCGTGAAGCAGTAAAAAATAACCTTTATTTTTATTTTTAACTCGAGCTCACGGCCAAACCGTAAAAAGGAGACAAATAATTATTTCTGAAAATGTAGACATAGTTGTTGGGATTCATAAAATGTAACTTTGACAGGCAGGGTCTGCACAAAATTTAAACGGGGGTGCCGAGTCCGGCAGCAATACCTGTCTCACTTTCATTGACACCTAATGTAATCGTCTTTTTTTTTCAAAAGAATCTCTCTCTGTCTTCGCACTGAGCTTACGCACTCATTTTAAGGAATATCTGAATAAAATAGAGACTGTAGAAACTTCTGGCTTCAGTGTCTGGCACGGTCTTTTCGGTTTATGAAAAGAAGTAACGGTTCTCTCATAATTTGCAGTTGTTTGAAGCCATGTAGAAGCCAAATTCTGGGCAGATTTTCACATTGCCATGGCAACGGCAGCTCCTGACCTGTGTGCGTGCGTGCGTGCGCCTAGCAACCAGATAACCAACTCTCCAAGCTCTGCTAGCTTTACATTAGCCGCATGTTAGGTCTTAAATTACATTTAGTTAGGTCTTAAATATGTAAGTCCATTTACTGCTTCCTTCGTTGCTTTTTTTTTTGTTTTGTTAAAAGAGTGAATGAAGTTGTGACGGTCTCCGCTGAGACAGAGGAGAGGAGAAGCTACTAGCCCTCTCTCGCTGTCACTTCTAGTCGCGTTGCTCTCCTCCCCAGTAATGTTAAATTTAGCACAGAAAGAAACATAATAGTGGTAATTTAAATGGCGGTTCATGGGATTTATTAACCCTAAGGGGTCCCTCTGTCCTTTTTTGGACATTTTCTTCACTTTCATTTTCTTTTTTGATTTGCTGATCATTTTGGCTGTGTTACAGCTGAAGGTATGGATTTCTGCAAGAAAGTTTCTTTTTTTACATATTTTTAAAATCTAATGTCAGTTACTATTACAGGTCTATTATACACTGGTAACACATTTTGTACCCTCTGGTGTTCCTCGCGTCCAAAAAAGGACACACAAAGAAAATGCTATAAAATCATCATATATCAATATTTTTTTCAGCTTTTTTTGCATAAATCTCTTAAACCACTTCAGTTCTGCTCAAACCTACCAAATGTTTATTAGTTTTTGGGATTTTAACCCTTTAAATGCCAGTTTGAAGACATGTCGCCTCTTGTTTTATTAAAAAAAACAACACAGAATATGAGATATTTCCCACATAATACATGATGGAGGGATGTGACATTATTTTGTATCAGAGTCTTTTATATCAAGACATTTCTCAAAACCAGAATATGATCAGGGTGACTTTTGAACACTGGAAATAAATCATGTACTCATCCCGGCAGTAGCCCCCGTGGCACTCAAAATTTCCCTGGAATTTTCTAGTTATTATATACTGATATATAAAAGAGGTAACATTTTTTCCTATTAAAAAGACAGATGAAATGTTTGAACTATGTTAAAATGATGCATATGATGATGAACTATTGCACCCTAACTCCTTTTTCCTGTATTTATTTAGATGTGTATGTCTATGTACACTATGTATATGTATATGTACATGTATACAGTGTATGTGGAGCACCTTTCACAAACTGAACAATTTCAACAAATATGCAGTTGCTTTTGAAATGATGACATGGATAAGACTAATTACATGAAGACACGCTCAATGCAGTGATCAGAAACATTTAAGTTACAGCTGTCTGTTTGTACAATGTACAACCAGTCTCAGAAACACTCAGGATACTTCCATTTTTGAGCTTCGACTCTATTAGGAAACACAATTTCCAGTAGCCTCTTCATATAATCACAGTTACACACTGTTCTCTTGTTCTCTTGGTCATTTCCCCCATTTTTATGGAATATTAATACGTTTTCCTCTTTTTCAGGCAGCATCAGTGCTTCATGAGATTTACAAGAAGTTCCCTGCCCTTTACAATTCCAGTGTTGTTTCGTCCTTGGAGCCCAAAGTTATCTACAAGGTAACAAAAATTATGAATAATGAACACAAATTCTAATCATCATCTTTGGACAGTTATTTTAATCTTTTAGAGGAAATTATATTTCCAATGTTTCCAACTTAACAACATTGTACGAATGCAAAATCAATTTTGTCTGAGTCCGTGTCTGCATGTATGTAAAAGGAGCAATGACAACACCCACTGACTGAAAGTGTTTGTCACATAAATAATCTAAGACAATGCGAGGGCCTGCTTCTAATTTCTAATAAGACAGCTTTTTGTTGACCTCTGACCTCTTCTGATCCACAGATGCGTCAGACTGACCCCAACGTGGTCACGGCCCTGACCCACCGGCCCTGGAGACTGAGTCGCTTTAGTGATGGCACTTCTCGGACCCTGTCAACATCAGGTCAGCTCTGGACGGGGGTTCTCGATGTCTTGTTGGACTGGGCGCACCACCACATCCTGTGGAAACTTTGTGGGGTCTCTGCCATCCTGGTGCAGAAAGACTTCATCTCACTGTAGGTGAAATTAGAAGTGATTTATCCCTGCACTGCACGGCCACAATGATGTGTTTTAATTGTCAGTGTTTAAGATGTTAAGAGGACGCTTCTTTTGTATTTATTTGGTGTATTCATTTAAAAGTAACTTGATAATTAGGAAGAATTGCAATTTGGTTTTCATTTGAATCACTGAAAAGAAATTCATTCAAAACATCAAAAAATCAAGATTCTTTCCATGCAAGAAAATTGCTGTCTTTATAGGTCCACACAGAACTGTTTGTCCAATTTAACCATAGTAACTGCAGAGATCAGTCATGATTGAAAAGCACCAGTGTGTGCTACATCTCTGTAACTGCTGGAGCTGGGGCCTCGAAACTGCAACATTGTTCTGTGCTGTTCAAAATGGTTTCATTTGTTTGGTGTCGAGACATGTCCACACCAGGCCAAACTGGCGATCATGATCCCCTGAGGACTCCCAAGATAAATCCGGGAGTGGTTAAAGGGATAAATACAAAAAAGATATATTTCTGTTATGCAGCTTGTCTATACTTTTTCTGACTTCCCTCTATTTTTTTTCCTCACAAAATACTGGACAGTTTGACCAATTCACCCTTCAAAAATCCTTCAAATGAAACAATCTGAAAAAGAAAAAATCTAGTTTTTGTTGAACTGCTCGCAGCTCATGTCTACAGCAAGACCATAAACTATGATGACAGGTCATAGGTCATTTTTGCTTAATTTAATGGGGTCACAAGCCAAAAGGTTTGGAACCATATCATTCCATATCATGTGTTGTTTGCAACCAAAAATTTGTGGGTGCTGCTCCTTATTGACTGAGCTATATTCTCCTATCTTCCTCCTCCTTTCTCTCACTCAGAGACTATGTTCAGTACTGGGCAGAGCGCGGTGTGGAGGTTGTGGGCTGGACTGTAAACACCGCTGTGGAGAAAGACTACTACCAAAACCAGCTGAAGATTGGCTACATCACTGACAGTTTGCTGGAAGACTGTGATCCTCAATACTGAAGGAATGGTCTATCACACACACACACACACACACACACACACACACACACACACACACATATACAGCAGTTCAAGACATACAGAGGTGATCAAAACCTCAAAGAAAAAGTAATGTTCCACAGCTTCACAGTGAAGAAAGTAGACATTGGAAACTTTTTGATTGGCCAAAAAAGAAAAAAAAAAATCATGTTTCATATTCACATTCATATTTTCTTGTCTTTTTAATGAACATAAAACACTGAGATATATACAGTAGATTAAGTTTAAATTTAAGGAGGAAGAAAAAAATTTGGTGCTAACCAGCTCTGTAGTGGTAATCGAATAACCCAAGCTTTATAGATATGCATGTATGAAATACTGTAGATTAAGAACACATCATTACCTGTAGCTGGCATACAGGTAATTTCCCTTTAACTCTACAGGCAACCATGAAAGCTAAACTGTAAACCTCCATGTCCTTATCCTACTACCAGCAGCAATACCTCCAGCTCTCCTGGACCAGGGATTAGGATTATGCTAATTTAAAGATCTTTTTTACCTTCTGTGCTGATGTTTGTTGCACCTTTAAGAGACATCAGTGCAAATAGATGTAACGTTAGACATGTTGGCACCATACCAACGCCTGCTATCATGATATTTATTTAATAGCGGATCTCTTGTGAATATTCTACACTGATTACTTGATTGTATGATTGTTCAGAAACTTGCCTGCTGTCATTATGTGCCACAGTTGCACAAATACACTAAAAACTTTGCTGCAAGATATTAAAATGTTGAATGACTCGGCTGTAATGATAGTATAATTTGATTGTATGCTCCAAAGATGTTCTTTTTTGAGGGAAAGTAGACGTTTTAGATGAACTCTGCCATACCTGTGTGACTTGTTTGATAAACACATCATGAATCATCAATGGAGAAGGATAACTCGTTTTCAGTGTCATCCATCCTGCCTGAGAAAGAAATGTTTGACTTAACACTAAAGACCTCTGTACCATATGTACAATCAAATTTCCTTTCAAACATTTCATTTATATTTTCTGTCAATTTTAACATGCCACATAATGATACATTCAAATTTAGAGAAACTGACTAATATCAGACTCAGCCTTAAGATGCCCACCATAACTTGTCTGTAACTGCAGAATGTAAACTCCAAAGTCCCAGAAACAAAACAAACCAAAAAAGATTTTCCTTTTTGATTTTTTTGTTTCTTGTAGATAAAAGGCTTAACAACCTAATCTTGTTGACAACTTTCTCTGAAATAAAAATTAAATAAAGAAAGAAAGAAATCAACATTTCTCTTGCATTTCCTTCTTTTTTATTTGCTTACACCACATACACCACAGACAAATCATCAAAATATCTAATCTTCCTTGTTTGGCTCTATTAAATTTTTAGAATGTAAAACCAGTTTACAAAACTCATCCACCTCAGTGCCACTTGTTAGTATATAGTTAAGCATGGTTGCATTATAAACAGAGGCGTGTGTGCATAGGCATAGGTTTAGTATCAACATCGGAAGGGACGCAACAATCCCGCTACCCTTCCAAAATGAAAATTAAATTACAAACATGTTACATAAATATAAATCCATCCCAAAGCCTGTCAGTATATGTTCATATTATGAACTTAAATATAAAAGATAGACATGTATGATTAAATTCAAAGAGATATTATTAAGAAAATCAGTGACAAACAGAATTTTAAAAAGGATGTTGTTTCATGAAGATACATTTTACTATGAGTATATCACATATGTTATGAACTTTTGTCTTCATATATCCAGAGGTTTTATATATATATATATATATATATATATATATATATATATATGTCATAATAATATATCTTGTTATATGTGACACATATGGTAACATCACTCTTGATATAGGGACATATATGTTATATGTATAGTCATAGTGACTAAGGCATAAAAACATCATAGTATGGTTAGTCATAAAAAAGTCATAGTATAGTAAGCCATAAAAAAACACCATAGTATAATGAGGCATGAAAACGTCATAGTATAATACGGAATAAAAAAAAGTGATAGCATATAGTAAGAAAAATAGTAAGGCATATATTCCGCGAAGAAAGGCCCCAGGCCCAGGAAGTCGAAGTATAGTTAGGCATAAATATTCACCGAAAATTAAGCCACAGAAAGTCATGGTTTAGTGATGCATAAAGAAGTCACAGTATAGTGAGTCAGAAAAGTGTCATAGCATAGTATGGCATAAATGATTCACAGTATAGTAAGTCATAAAAACGTCATGGTATAGAAAGGCATTAAAACGTCTTAGGATATTAAGGCATGAAAAGTCATAAAAACATCATAGTATAGTAAGGCATAAAAATTCATAAGAACCTCATATTATAGTAAGACATGAAAAGTCATGAAAACGACATAGTATAGTAAGGCATAAAAAGTCCTAAAAGCATCATAGTATAACAATGTATATAAAATCGTTATATATAGTAAGGCATAAAAAGGTCATTTTATAGTAAGGCATAAAAATTCATAAAATGTCATAGTATAGTAAGGCATAAAAAGTAAAAAGAATGTCATAGTATAGAAAGGCATAAAACGTCAAAAAAATCATCATAGTATATTAAACCATAAAAGGTCATATAAACGTCATAGTATGGCAAAGCATAAGACAAAATAATATAGTAAGGCATAAAAATGCCAAAAAACATGAAAATATAGTATGGCATAAAAATGCCAAAAAACATGAAAATATAGTATGGCATAAAAATGCCAAAAAACGTCATAGTATAGTTTGGCATAAAACGTCAAAAAAAAATCTTAGTATATTAAGGCATGAAAGGTCATATAAACGTCATAGTATGGCAAGGCATGGGATGAAATAATATAATAAGGAATAAATATGCCAAAAAACATCATAGTATAGTATGGCATAAAACTTAAAAAAAACATCATAGTATATTAAGGCATGAAAGGTCATAAAAAGGTCATAGTATGGCAAGGCATGAGACAAAATAATATAGTAAGGCATAATAATGCCAAAAAACCTCAAAATATAGTATAGCACAAAAATGCCAAAAAACATCATAGTATAGTATGGCATAAAAGTTCATAAAAACGTCATAGTATAGTTTGGCATAAAACATAAAAAAAGATGTTAGTATATTAAGGCATAAAAGGTCATATAAATGTCGTAGTATGGCGATGCATGAGACAAAATAATATAATATGGCATAATAATGCATAAAAAGGTCATTATATAGTATGGCACAAAAATTCCCAAAAACATCATAGTACAGTATGGCATAAAACTTCAAAAAAATCATCATAGTATATTAAGGCATAAAAGGTCATAAAAAGGTCATAGTATGGCAAGGCATAAGACAAAATAATATAGTAACGCATAATAATGCCAAAAAACCTCAAAATATAGTATGGCACAAAAATGCCAAAAAACATCATAGTACAGTATGGCATAAAACTTCAAAAAAAACATCATAGTATATTAAGGCATGAAAGGTCATAAAAAGGTCATAGTATGGCAAGGCATAAGACAAAATAATATAGTAAGGCATAAAAATGCCAAAAAACATGAAAATATAGTATGGCATAAAAATGCCAAAAGACGTCATAGTATAGTATGGCATAAAACGTCAAAAAAAAATCTTAGTATATTAAGGCATGAAAGGTCATATAAACGTGATAGTATGGCAAGGCATGGGACGAAATAATATAATAAGGCATAAATATGCCAAAAAACATCAAAGTATACTATGGCATAAAAATGCCAAAGAACGTCATAGTATAGTACAGCATAAAACGTCAAAAATCATCATAGTATATTAAGGCATAAAAGGTCATATAAATGTCGTATTATGGCGATGCATGAGACGAAATAATATAATATGGCATAATAATGCATAAAAAGGTCATTATATAGTATGGCACAAAAATTCCCAAAAACATCATAGTACAGTATGGCATAAAACTTCAAAAAAATCATCATAGTATATTAAGGCATAAAAGGTCATAAAAAGGTCATAGTATGGCAAGGCATAAGACAAAATAATATAGTAAGGCATAATAATGCCAAAAAACCTCAAAATATAGTATGGCACAAAAATGCCAAAAAACATCATAGTATAGTATGGCATAAAACTTAAAAAAAAACATCATAGTATATTAAGGCATGAAAGGTCATAAAAAGGTCATAGTATGGCAAGGCATAAGACAAAATAGTATAGTAAGGCATAAAAATGCCAAAAAACATGAAAATATAGTATGGCATAAAAATGCCAAAAAACGTCAAAGTATACTATGGCATAAAAATGCCAAAGAACGTCATAGTATAGTACAGCATAAAACGTCAAAAAATCATCATAGTATATTAAGGCATAAAAGGTCATATAAATGTCGTATTATGGCGATGCATGAGACGAAATACTATAATATGGCATAATAATGCATAAAAAGGTCATTATATAGTATGGCACAAAAATGCCAAAAAACATCATAGTATAGTATGGCATAAAACTTCAAAAAATCATCATAGTATATTAAGGCATAAAAGGTCATAAAAAGGTCATAGTATGGCAAGGCATAAGACAAAATAATATAGTAAGGCATAATAATGCCAAAAAACCTCAAAATATAGTATAGCACAAAAACATCATAGTAAAGTCAGGTACAAAAATGTCATAGTATATTAAGGAATAAGAAAGTCTTAATATATGCTAGCCTTTAGTATATCGTATAAGATAAGAAGGGAAAAGAAAACAAAAGAAAAGATATTGCTTTATTCGTCACACAGTGGGGAAATTTGCAGTATTACAGCAGCAACGTGACAGCACTAGAAAGAAAAAACTGAAATGTTAGTACCAAGTACTAAAAACCGCTAAATAGTATAATACTTACAATTTGACATTAAATACAAAACAAACAAAACACAATACAATTTGTTGTACAGTATAGCAGTAGCAGGAAGGAAAGACTTGCAGTATCTCTCCATCACACACCGTGGGTGCAGCAGCCTGTCGTCGAACAAGCTGCTCAGTGCTGTCAGAGTGTCCTGCATGGGGTGGAAGATGTTTTCAAACAGGTATGATAACTTAGCCACCATCCTCCTGTCACCCACTACCTCCACCGGGTCAAGGGGGGTATCCCACAACAGAACCAAAAAACATGAAAATATAGTATGGCATAAAAATGCCAAAAAACATCATAGTATAGTATGGCATAAAACGTCAAAAAATCATCATAGTATATTAAGGCATAAAAGGTCATATAAATGTCGTAGTATGGCGATGCATGAGACGAAATAATATAATATGGCATAATAATGCATAAAAAGGTCATTATATAGTATGGCACAAAAATTCCCAAAAACATCATAGTATAGTATGGCATAAAACTTCAAAAAAACATCATCGTATATTAAACCATAAAAGGTCATATAAACGTCATAGTATGGCAAAGCATAAGACAAAATAATATAGTAAGGCATAAAAATGCCAAAAAACATGAAAATATAGTATGGCATAAAAATGCCAAAAAACGTCATAGTATAGTTTGGCATAAAACGTCAAAAAAAAATCTTAGTATATTAAGGCATGAAAGGTCATATAAACGTCATAGTATGGCAAGGCATGGGATGAAATAATATAATAAGGAATAAATATGCTAAAAAACATCATAGTATAATATGGCATAAAACTTAAAAAAAACATCATAGTATATTAAGGCATGACAGGTCATAAAAAGGTCATAGTATGGCAAGGCATGAGACAAAATAATATAGTAAGGCATAATAATGCCAAAAAACCTCAAAATATAGTATAGCACAAAAATGCCAAAAAACATCATAGTATAGTATGGCATAAAAGTTCATAAAAACGTCATAGTATAGTACAGCATAAAACGTCAAAAAATCATCATAGTATATTAAGGCATAAAAGGTCATATAAATGTCGTATTATGGCGATGCATGAGACGAAATAATATAATATGGCATAATAATGCATAAAAAGGTCATTATATAGTATGGCACAAAAATTCCCAAAAACATCATAGTACAGTATGGCATAAAACTTAAAAAAAACATCATAGTATATTAAGGCATAAAAGGTCATAAAAAGGTCATAGTTTGGCAAGGCATAAGACAAAATAATATAGTAAGGCATAAAAATGCCAAAAAACCTGAAAATATAGTATGGCATAAAAATGCCAAAAAACGTCATAGTATAGTATGGCATAAAACGTAAAAAAAAAATCTTAGTATATTAAGGCATGAAAGGTCATATAAACGTCATAGTATGGCAAGGCATGGGACGAAATAATATAATAAGGCATAAATATGCCAAAAAACATCAAAGTATACTATGGCATAAAAATGCCAAAGAACGTCATAGTATAGTACAGCATAAAACGTCAAAAAATCATCATAGTATATTAAGGCATAAAAGGTCATATAAATGTCGTAGTATGGCGATGCATGAGACGAAATAATATAATATGGCATAATAATGCATAAAAAGGTCATTATATAGTATGGCACAAAAATTCCCAAAAACATCATAGTACAGTATGGCATAAAACTTAAAAAAAACATCATAGTATATTAAGGCATAAAAGGTCATAAAAGGTCATAGTTTGGCAAGGCATAAGACAAAATAATATAGTAAGGCATAAAAATGCCAAAAAACATGAAAATATAGTATGGCATAAAAATGCCAAAAAACGTCATAGTATAGTTTGGCATAAAACGTAAAAAAAAAATCTTAGTATATTAAGGCATGAAAGGTCATATAAACGTCATAGTATGGCAAGGCATGGGACGAAATAATATAATAAGGCATAAATATGCCAAAAAACATCAAAGTATACTATGGCATAAAAATGCCAAAGAACGTCATAGTATAGTACAGCATAAAAACGTCAAAAAATCATCATAGTATATTAAGGCATAAAAGGTCATATAAATGTCGTAGTATGGCGATGCATGAGACGAAATAATATAATATGGCATAATAATGCATAAAAAGGTCATTATATAGTATGGCACAAAAATTCCCAAAAACATCATAGTACAGTATGGCATAAAACTTCAAAAAAACATCATAGTATATTAAGGCATGAAAGGTCATAAAAAGGTCATAGTATGGCAAAACATAAGACAAAATAGTATAGTAAGGCATAAAAATGCCAAAAAACATGAAAATATAGTATGGCATAAAAATGCCAAAAAACGTCATAGTATAGTATGGCATAAAACGTCAAAAAAAATCTTAGTATATTAAGGCATGAAAGGTCATATAAACGTCATAGTATGGCAAGGCATGGGACGAAATAATATAATAGGCATTAATATGCCAAAAAACATCAAAGTATACTATGGCATAAAAATGCCAAAGAACGTACTATATCGTATAAGATAAGAAGGGAAAGGAAAAGAAAAGAAAAAATATTGCTTTATTCGTCACACAGTGGGGAAATATGCAGTATTACAGCAGCAACGTGACAGCACTAGAAAGAAAAAACTGAAATGTTAGTACCAAGTACTAAAAACCGCTAAATAATATAATACTTACAATTTGACATTAAATACAAAACAAACAAAACACAACACAATTTATTGTACAGTATAGCAGTAGCAGGAAGGAAAGACCTGCAGTATCTCTCCTTCACACACTGTGGGTGCAGCAGCCTGTCGTCGAACAAGCTGCTCAGTGCTGTCAGAGTGTCCTGCATGAGGTGGAAGATGTTTTCAAACAGGTATGATAACTTAGCCACCATCCTCCTGTCGCCCACTACCTCCACCGGTCCAAGGGGGGTATCCCACAACAGAACTGGCCTTCCTGATCATTCTATTCAGTCTCTTCCTGTCAGCAGTGGAGATGCCGCTGCCCCAGCAGACCACATGATTGAAGATGGCTGATGTCAACACAGAGTCATAAAAGGTCCTCAGGAGTGCCCCCTGCACTCCAAAAGACCTGTCCTGTTTTGTACAGTGCACTAGTGTTGTGTCTCCAGTCAATGTCTTTTGCCTCGATGTTCACTAGTGTGAAAGGATCGTGTTTCCACCTGCAAAAGTCCACCACCTGTGTTATATAGTAAGGCATAAACTCCACACAGAAAGGACAAAGGCCTGGAGAAGTGGTAGTACAGTAAGGTATAAAAACATTATAGTACATTTAAGCATAATAAGTCATAGGCATTAAAATGGCATAGTAGAGTAAGGCATAAAAACGTCATAGTATATTAAGGCAAAAAAGGCAGTGCAGTAAGGCAAAAAAAAAGACATAGTATAGTAAGGCAAAAAAAAGACATAGTATAGAAAGGCAAAAAAAAGACATAGTATAGTAAGGCAAAAAAAAAAGACATAGTATAGTAAGGCAAAAAAAAGACATAGTATAGTAAGGCAAAAAAAAAAGACAGTATAGTAAGACAAAAAAAAAGACAGTATATTAAGGCAAAAAAAGGCAGTGCAGTAAGGCAAAAAAAAAAGACATAGTATAGTAAGGCAAAAAAAAGACATAGTATAGTAAGGCAAAAAAAAGACATAGTATAGTAAGGCAAAAAAAAGACATAGTATAGTAAGGCAAAAAAAGACACAGTACAGTAAGGCAAAAAAAAGACATAGTATAGTAAGGCAAAAAAAAGACAGTAAAGTAAGGCAAAAAAAAAAGACAGTATAGTAAGGCAAAAAAAAAAAGACACAGTTAGGCAAAAAAAAGACAGTATATTAAGGTAGAAAAAAGACAGTATAGTAAGGCAAAAAAAAGACATAGTATAGTAAGGCAAAAAAAAGACATAGTATTTTAAGGCAAAAAAAGGCAGTACAGTAAGGCAAAAAAGTCATAGTACAGTAAGGCATAAAAACTCCCCAAATGAAGGCACCAGGCAAACAAGTTCACTCAAATATTGGTGGGGACAATTCTGTCCTCCAAAAATATTGGTAGGCACATGTACCTATTGTCCATATGTAAACCTTCGCCCTTATTTGTGTGTATAGTACAACTGCGTTGTGCCTCTGAGCTCACCTGTGTGTACTGTAAACTCAGAAACGTTGGCCACATAGGGGATTATTGGAGGAGCAGATAACATGGGCCCTGTTGAATGAATCCTGGAAGAAATGTAACTCATCTGAGAGAATTAAGTTTATTTGATTAACTGTTTCTGTAAACAGTGATGTAGCTATGGGGAGGGGATTTATACTTGAGATGAAACAGGTTCTGACTTTACTGGACATTTCTAGAATAATTCAGATCAGGGAGGAAAATGTGTAATCACACAATTCCCTCACATTAAGGGGATTTCAGTCTCAACTCGGTGGCCTTTGGAGTTCTCTCACCATCTCCCATGTTACAGATTGGTTACAATCCTGGGACACTGTCTCTTTAAAGCGCCGAAGGAGGCGTGTGGGCACGTCGAGAAGTGGTGAGCTTTGACTGCGTGCGTCCTATGTCTTATGAATGACAGCCGCTGTTTCAGGTTGCGTGACATTGTGGCAGTGCAGGACACCTCAGCACCAAAGTGACTTACAGTAGCTATATGTCTGAGCTCGGGGACGGAGACAGGTGAAAGGGGGGAGGGTCGCTGGCTGAGATGTGCCCCGGCTTCTGGTTTTTACGCGAGTAGGAGCGCTGCTCATGGTTCTGTTTCCTGGGAGCTCTGTCCAGTCCAGTCTCATGTCAGCTCCGTGGGTTTGCGTTGGCTTCAGTGTCTCAGCCTGTGAGCGGAATTTAGCCTGATCAGCTGAGGGTAGGACTGAGGCTCCTCACATTAATTAAGGCAGTTTCTTTACACCGACAGGATCCTGGAGGAATGTGTTAACGTGCCTTTATAAGTAGGCCTGCTCCACCTGTCTCTGCTCCATCTGGGACGCTGCTTCTTCTTACGTCAAAGTGCCAAACCTGAAGTTTACAGGCGACTTTTCCTGCGCATGATGTACACAATTACAAGAGGTCCCAGCAAACTGGTCACCCAGCGACGCACAGGTGAGACACTGAACTTTAATAACCAACTTTCGACTATGTCAGACACACTTCGAGAGATTCATCAGATATTGATTTTGGAAAACTAATGATCAGCTGTTTTTTTAAAGCAGAATGTGCACTCTTCTTTTACTTTCTAGGGCCCACACAGCAGCTGGACAACAAAATAAACGACTTCAAGCACAAACAAACGTCCTGGAGTCTGCCTAAGTAAGTGAAAATAGACATAATGAAAAATCTCTTTGATGCTCACAGTCCTGTAATGCTTTTTTGTGTGTCTCCATGTAAAAAATCTCAATAGTTTGGCTCGTGTTTGCAGAGATCAGACATGACATCCCAGGTTAAAGTGTGTGTTAGTGAGTGACAGTGTCCTGGCAGCAGTGGACGTCATCATCTCGAGACAGGCAGCGTTAGTTCATAAACACAGGCCTGAATGATTTATAACACACCTCCACACTGTGGCTCAGTCTGCCTGCTGGGCTGTTTTCATGCCTTTGAACCAGTGTGAGTGTGACCTTGTGGGAAGGCGAGGTGGCACATGGTCCTTCATTCAGCTGTTGCAATCTCTTGACTCCTACACAACCAACCTTGCTTGACTTTAAGGCAAAGGCAGACACTTTTAAGAAACGTCCTGCTGAGAAATGAGAGTTATCAAATCATGTGCTATGTATGCAAAAATCCCCCAGACTACCTGTGACATGGTTCTCTTCCTCCTTATACCCATCAGCCTTCCTGCACCCAAGATAGTATTCAACCGCCTGAATGGTAAAAAGTATCATCATCCCGCTCCGGCTCTCCCTGCAGACAACCATCAGGAAGAGACTTTCACCGCTGCACATGAGGAAAACGTCAAGTTTGTCTACGACGGTGAGGGAATGAATGAGTGGTCAGACTGGAAATACAAGAAGATGACACTAGACAAGACTTTTCATTGTCTTCACTAGTCCCCCAATGGCTGTTTTGTGAATGACATTGTTTTACTATCATAGTTTATAAGATCTGCTACACACCCCCTCCCCCTTCCCAGACCTCACCCACACAGCTGCTCTGACACTGATAGCCATGATAGGCGCCCAGAAGTAAAATGCCCTCACACCCACATATCATGGTCCTCGTGACCTGCGCTGGCACCCACGTCTTGCGGGAAACAGTGTTTTTTTGGCTTTGGCTTAAACCCAAAAGCCACTCGGGGAAAGAGACTTGTTGTCTGCTTTGAGGAAAGGCAACAAAAGCTCCTGACAGGATAAAGGCTTTTGTGGGCTCTGGGTGAAACTCTACACAGTGACCCAGTTCTTAAGTGTGTGTGCACGTGCCTCTTTTTAACATTCACAGACTCATTCAGTCTCCAGGAGACTTCATTTGGCTTAAGCTCATGTTGTCTATGTCCTCTGAGTTGTTGGTGTTGAAGTTAGCCACTGCAGCTCATAAACAACTTCAGTAACCTTGTCATTGAGTGAACAAGGACACAAAGTAGGCCCGCCCCCTGCCCCCTGTTCAGGGCTGATTCTTTCTCTTTCACTCTTTGAAATACTATAAACAAACTCAAAGTCACAGAGATAAAATCAGTTATAGTTCATATGCATGCACGCACACGCACGCACGCACGCACACACACACACACACACACACACACACACACACACACACACACACACACACACACACACACACACACACACACACACACACACACACACACACACACACACACACACACACACACACACACAAAATATGTGTGAAATACAAATGTGTGCCAGGAGTGGCAGGCCTTTGAAGCAGTTGCCCTTGTGGACTTTACTTGTTTGACACTGTGGGTGTGACACTGGGGTGCAGGACTTTTTTAAAAACCTGGACATATCGTATAAGATCATTTTCTGTTACCAACTATTTACATTCTTAAAAGATTCTAATTACATTTAATTTTGTTTCCCGAACTACCACAAATATAACTGTATTAAATCCTGTATGTGAGCTCTGAAATTTGATCAGGAAATTGTTAGGAATATTATTATAGGACTATATAGGAATATATAGGACTAATAAAACACATTATGGACCTGCAGTAGTTTGTGGGTGTTAATTGTGGTTGGACTGACTGAGTTGTGTTTTCAGCCTGGGAGGAGGTGGTGAAGCAGGAGCAGAGGCCCAGCCAGGGGTCAGAGGAAGCCCAGGGAGCAGTCCACTATAAAGAGACCACTCCCAGCCCACACATGGACAGTGAGTACAGCTTCTCCTCACACTGCACCATTCTCCCCAAGCTGCTCATGTTTTCAGTTTATAACTTTAATTTTAAGGGTGGACTGAGCAAGGATTATTTATGCCTGTTTTAAAGCCAAATAGGCCTGTTTACAACAATTAAAAATAATAGGACTTGTTGTTCGTGTTTTATGAAAACAGCCCCATACATCTATAGTTAGTCTACCCTGCACAGCAGGTTGTATTGGTTTATTACAGCCAGCCAACAAAGGATTAATGGACCTGCCTCTGATCCTTCCAGCTGGAAGGAAACTAGCAGAGGTCACAGGCCTGTCTCTCCTCATTGTTCAAATTCCAACTCTGTTAACACATTTAGAAATACTAATTCAAGTTTCATATTTTATTGCCATGTCATCAAAGCTGACGAGTATTTATAAAAATTTAAAACATAACATACAACACGTCATGCATCACAAAGAAATTTATGTGTGGAGTAATTTTTAAATTTTTGATTATTTTTCTTATTTGAATATGCAGATAAGTCAAAATTGTGCTGTAGTTTACAGTAAAATAAAATGTGAAGTTATTACATATATATATATATATATATATATATAGTTATATGATGTGTCATTTTTTTCCTAGTCCAATAAACAGACAAAGTGGTGATTTTAAGTAAGTTATGTACAGTCAATGAGACACTTTGGTGTGTGACAAACGGATTTAGAAAGAAGTGTGGAGTTGTAACCTAAAAGATGTAAATATTGCAGTTCCTCATTGCGGCCACAAGAGGGCAATGAGCACTCACAATTCCCTGATCCACGCTGTGATTATGTGCTAGCCTTGTCAAAGAATGTGGCGTCTTTAATCTGTAAGTGTGGCCGCTATTATATGTGTTGTAGTATGTTTCGTTGTGCTTCAATTTGGTTACCTTATTGAGAAAAAATATGAAAGGTGCTAGCATGCTAACGTCTGCCTGCTATGTACATCGCTAGCATTTACGACGCGCCACAAAACTTTCTAAAACAGATGTTAATTAATAGTCGTTATAAAAAATTGATGTTATTCACCCCTTGCTTAGTGTTTACGTTAAGGCAGAAACTACAACGAGTGATAAGGACATAATTACAGAAGTTGACTTTAAAAAAATCTATAAAAACTTAAAAATGTAGTTTTATTCAACATCAACTGCATTAATTTATGACCTATTTTCAGTTTCCAGTAGTGGTAATAGAGTAAGTTTTGTTTTTAGATTTCATCCTTACAATTTTTTGGTGTGAAATGAAAATTACAGCCTTACACTCTACTTGCATTGTTATACACTTTTAATGTTGCATTGTGGTGTAAATGACTTAATTGCTTGCCTTTCTAGACTTTGTGCCCATCGACCTGGATGAATGGTGGGCCCAGCGCTTCCTAGCCAACATAGACAAGCTGTCCTGACACTCTTCTGGGATTTATGGATCTTGACAGGCGGTCAGGAGGTGAGACCTAAAGCAGAAAGGCTCACTGAAGAGAGGATACCTGGGAGCAGCAGGTGTGATGGGTCAAAGTGCCCTGATGTGATTCAAAGGGATGGACAGCGCTGGGACGCTGACATAGAAACCACAGAGAATCACCTCACTTGAACTCTAAGCCTTTTAACCCCAACCCATCCAACACTAAACAGTCAGTCTGACACAGATGGCACACAGAAGGACAATGTCTTGAAGTTGAGGTTTTCTCATCTTGCCAACCCAACAAAAGAGATGTCATGTTACTTTGAAATGCAGTAAAATTGTCTTTTCAAGAATTCTCTACATTGGCATGTTTTTTTATTGTCACAAGAATGGATCCATAATTGTGTGTTTTGATGCAAAGCCACCAGTAACAGCTCCATAAATGCATATACAGTATTTTGAATCAAATTTACATTGGGTAATAATATATTCCTAACAAGTTCCATTTGTATTATGCACCTACTACAGGTAGGTACATAATACAAACGGAACCTGATGAGGATCCACATTTGACCACTGACGGTTGACAAGTTGCGTTTGCAAGTAGTATTGCAAGGTATTCATCTCCTATTTAAAAAAAAAAACATAAAATATTAAATGTGGAAAGAAAAGATGAAAATTTGAAAACAGAAAAACAGAAAACTGCTCTTTCAGCAGGACGTTTTACATTTGTAAATGAACTGTCATCTGTCTCTTACAGCTTACCGAACGCACACTTTAGAATAACAGCTAGAACAACGGTTAGTTGTCATTACACTTGGCATTTCAACAGGATTTTGAAATGAGATTCGAGAAACCAGATTTTCTTACCTCCACACTTTTGAACTGAATCTTTTTTAATGCGTCTCCACCACTTCTTTCTCCCTTCATCTTTGCATTGTTTGTGGCCGTGAAAACCATATGCCAATGTCAGAAAAAATAAATTTTTTACATCTGAGTGTGAACGTCACACTGAAAAGACAGGTGTACAGCACAATCTTTTAAATTATATGCACAAAATTTGAAACTCCTGATGAAATAGTGCTGAACAAAGAGCATGACGACATAGAAATGTTTATGGAAAAGCTCTCTCAGATGCTGCTAGCAGTTCATCTTTCCCCAGCCCGTATGTGCTCTCCTCCAGGGGGGAATGAAGTACGCCAGAGGGGAAAGAGACAGATAAGGCCTGTAGTGCTCTTTAGAAACTGCAGTTCTCCAGCTTTGTAAGCCCATCGGCTGCTGTAAATGCTTCAGTCATCAAAACCAAGTTCATGTCTGTATGTAGCTCTCAGTGCTTCCCCAAAGCTTTAGTCAGTAGATCGTTCAAGCGGGAAATCATTGGTCGGGGATCATCATTCAGGCCTGCTGTGATCATGGCGTTGTCATAGATCTGAGAAATTTAGATAAAAAGATGTAAATCTTTAAATCTGCGCAACTAGAAAATCCCTTTAAAATACAGATTGTAGAGACCGGGCAACGTTAACAATATTTAATTATCATTTATCACTGTAATCATATTTCATTTTTATTAATACTACAACGATTTCTTGAGAAAATAATGAAAAACAAACCACTAATTCTCAAAATAAGCTTGTCCTAAAGTAACAGCCCAGTCTCAGTAACAACCAGCACAAACAAATAAAGGCTGATAATAATAATAATAATAATAAAGGAAAGGTAAACATTGAGGGAGGTGCAATCACCTGTATTTTAAAACCTGCATGGTAAAGTCAGATTAAGATTCTACACCTACAGCTCTGATTCCCTCGATACAAGAGTCACTTCATACTCATCTATCTGCTGCTGAACAGAAATATTTATTCCAGTCACTTTCAGTAATTGAGTGCCTTTAAGCTACTGTTAATGAAACTCAACGTTTCCCTTCAGATGTTTCAAAGTAAAAGCCTACCAGGAAAGGGAGCTACTGAAAGGCTTTTAATGTAAAACGTCAGTGAAGGAATTATCGAGTTTCATTGCAAGTAACTTAAATGCAGCAAATGTGACTGGTGATTATTGGTGAATGAAAACTGTATCTCTGTTGAAAAATAGAAACAAAATATTCAATTAGCTATTAGTATTATAAAGGGTCCACTGCAATATAGCAGGCTTGTTCTGTCATTTAATTGTGTGTTATTCTCAACATAGGGAGACTACAGTTGTTTTTGGATCTTTCTTTTTTTTTGTTGTTGTTATTTGTATAGCTAATATTGTCCTGTTAAACTGGGACATGATCTTGTTAAACTGGAGGAATTTGTGCTGTAGAAAATGTGCAAGTCAACAGGTGAGCACTGAGAAAATTTTGAGTTTGTATAAACAGCAAATTAAAACAGGAGCAGATCAGAAAACAAGGAGGCTTCTTACTAAAATATGACAAAACAGTACCTGCTCCAGTAGCAGTCCAGCCAGGTCAGAGTCTGTGTCTTTCAGACCGTGCAACTTCTTGATCAGATCATGTCTATCAGATAATGGAAAAAGTACACAACAGTGAGAGCTGGACAAAGAACCCTCATTATTTAAAGTTATACCATCAGTTTTTTTTTTCCTTAAATTTCATCTAGTAAAATCCATCCATCCCTTACCCTGCATTGATCTCCAGCGTGGGCTGCAGTATCTGAGCTCTCTCCTCAGCGGTGCGGGCTAGCTGCTGGGTGCGGAGGAAGTGGCGTGCAGCACCCATTTCCAGCACGGTGATCATAGCTGGGTGGGTGTCCAGACGAGGAGTAAGCTGGGGGACCGGAGAGAAAATGCATTACACAACATGTCTGTAAGAAGTTACTTTCAAGATATTTTTCAGGCCAGTTAGGAAGAAACACGAAACTGAACTTTAAAACTTGAAGAAATCTAACTGATTTGAGTGTTTGAGTTTATACACATGTACAAACAAGACTTTAACAACTAGAAACCACCCTATGAAATTCAGAATCATAGACACACACGACTCTTATCTTTACCTTTATGTTAGTGACTCGTGGACCCAGGGTGTTCTTCATCCAGGCCATCAGGTCGTCGGCCTGCTCCTGTGTCAGACGCTCAGACGCTGCAGAGAAAGAAAAACACGGGTCAGGATTACAGGCCATGACAGCAAGACGCGTCCTGCTACAACTTTATTGAGATATGATAGAGAACTAGACCTGGTTTGATGTCCTCAAACTTCTCCTCCTTGTAATGATCCACCACAATGTCTGTCTCCACTGAGATCAGCTTCTTCTTGTCAAACTCCCTGAGGTGGAGCAGCGTCAGCTCATCAAACTGCTCGTAGCAGAACAGCACCTGCACACACGCAGAGAGTAAAAGACACCTTTTAACTGGATTGAACAGGGTATTTTTTGTTTTATCAGCTTCTCAGTAACAGCAACAGAGCCCTTTAAACATTTTTTTAAATCAAATAAAAATAATTAAATCATCACTATCAGTCGTGTCAGCCTCTTACCTCCATGTCTTTCTGTTTCATGGCCTCATAGTAGGGGGAGTGCTCTGCAAGATGGCGGTTGGGGGAGCACAGATAGTAGATGTTGCGTGTGCCAGCCTTCATTCGAGAGGCGTACTCCATCAGATTGGTCTGCTGACCCGCTGGGAGAGCAGACGACTCATACCTCAACAGCTTCGCAATGTCCTCCTATAAACACAGAGCACGTAAGGGAGACAATACTTAGAGACAACATTTTCTCTGCTGCTTTCAGCGCTGGTCACTTGCATCTTTATTACTTTTCCCCTTTAAAAACCAAAGACTGTGTCACCTTGACATCTTGTTCCTGGGTGGTGACGATGCCCTCCCTCATGAAGAGGCTGTAGTCCTCAAAGAACTTGCTGTACTTCTCTGGCTCCTTCCTGCTCTGGTCCAGCAGGAAGCGGATCACCCTCTGCTGCAAAACGTCACGAAGCTTCCTGAAGCCAGAGGTGATGGTAGAAATATGAATCATCCATGGATCAATATTGGAGGAAAAGTAAAAAACTGAGAAATGAAAGGGAAGTGATTACATCTTCATCACAGAGAACTAAGGTGTAAGCCTGGTGTTATACCTGATGAGGGCGCTCTCCTGCAGCAGCTCTCTGCTCAGATTCAGAGGGATGTCCTCACTGTCCACCACACCTACACGAACACACACACACACACAGTATTTAGCTCAGCTCTCAATATTTGTTCCTTCAATCTATAAAAATCATGAATGTAAAAACAAGCAGCTCCACCAGGAGCAGGTGGAGGCGGTTGGGAGGATCCTGACCTCGGAGGAAGCGCAGCCACTTGGGGAGGATTTCAGTCGCTTTGGTCTGGATCAGGACCTTCCTGCTGTACAGAGCCACGCTGGAGCCCATCTCTCTGCTCACGTCAAACATGCTCGGCTTCTGTTGATGCATAAATTCTTTTTTCATACATCAGTTTGACCAAATCCAACTTTATCTTACTCATAGCCACGGAAAAAATGTTCTGTCTTGAGAGAGAACTACTTAAATTAGCACAATCTAAGACATTTAAACACAGGTTGGTATTGTTTAAGGGCTTGTGGAACCAGATTTGTGCCTGGAAAGCTGCTGGTTTGATTTTCAAATGTCAAAGAGTAACATTCCCCTTTGAACTGTAAGATTTTTCTCTGAGCTTGCCAGTGAAAACTCTACTGAAATAAAGTTAACAGTGTCAGTTGTGAAGTCCTGAGTGCCTCACCGCATCAGGGACGTAGAAGATGCTTCGGATGTTGAGCGGGGCGTCAGCGCGGTAGTGCAGCGTGTAGCGGGGTTTGTCGTAGGCCTGGGCCACGTAGCGGTAGAATTCCTCATGCTGCCAGTCACTAATCTCCTTAGGCTCCATCATCCACAAGGCCTGAAGGGAGACAGAGGTCAAACAATAATTAGTATAAAAACAATTACAGCAAAACCTTACTTGTTCTCCAGCTCACACGATGCACAATATTGGCATGTTGGCATATCGTAAAATCTTTATTTTCATTTCATTGTGGAAAATATTTGTGTCTGGGAAGGAAATTCTAATGTCAAATATATCTGCTAATATTTAGAGATAGAAAAAAAGATACCACAGCCCCAATTCATGACCACTGAAATGTCTAAGTAAGTTCTTATTTCCTTATTTAAATTCTGTGGGTGACTCACTTTTTTAGAAACAGATGCACATTTACAAGAAGCACCCCTGAGCCAGATGTGTTAATGTTGATGAATACATGATAGACTGAATGTATTTGACATTTAAAACACTGTATTATCACTATGTCTCAAATGTTACTAAATGTACTAAGTCATAACATCTAGAATTGTAGTACCGTGGATTTTGTGAATCTTTGCACCTGTTCATTGAGTCTTTGGTTTAAGAAGCGAGTGAACAGCAGAGCCAGAGCAGCTCACCTGTAGAGTGTTGAGCCTCCGTCCATTCAGAAAGATGGGGAAGCTCACAAAGTTGCTGTACTTTGTTACGACCTCTGAAAGAGATACAACAGCTTGTCATCACGTGGAGTGATGTAGTAATGAATATGCTCTCTGCAGTTTATTTTAGCTCCCTGAAGAAGCTTCAGCAGTTTTACCTTTAACTCTGTCCTCAGCGGAAAACTCCTTGCAGTCGTCCTTGAGGTGCAGCACAATCTTTGTCCCCTGTTGAACACCACTGGCTTCAGCGATCTCAAAAGCACCAGAGCTGAGGGAGACGACCATGACAGAGAACGTCTGAGGATCACATTCGGTTATAATCATTTCACATATGTATATTTGCATGCTTTGTTCTGCTGTAGAACAGAATCACGCCCAGGATATTTTTCTGTTCCTCCTCTTGATGTTGAAATGAAACACTTCCCTCTATTGCTCTCACCCGTCTGAGGACCACTTGTATCCAGGTGCCCCGGGCTCAGCAGAGCGGGAGTACACGTCCACACGGTCAGCTACCATGAAGGCAGAGTAGAATCCAACCCCAAACTGACCAATGATGGTGCTGCTGGCCTCCGCCTGGTTCTGCAGAGCGTCCAAAAATGCCTGTAGTGTGTAGAAGAGATGATTAGTCTGGAAGAAAGCATGATCAGCAGGATACATCAAATATACGGGTGTGAACTTACTGTTTACTCAATGAACAAATTAGATGCACAAACCTGAAGTTTAAAGCTGAACTGGCAGACATTACAGGACAGACATACCCATATATGAATACACTATATGAGGAAGAATGGAAAGGTGCTAGAACAGGACAAATGGAAGAAGATCTACATCAACAATCACCTTTGAACCGGAGCGGGCGATGGTCCCCAGGTTGGCCACCAGCTCCTCTTGGTTCATGCCCACTCCAGTGTCCTGTTAGGAGTACAGAGATTCCCAGTCATTCAAAAAGAAGTCAGTGTCGGTTGTTGTTCAATATTGATCCACCAGGTGGCAATGCTGCTCAAAAACAGACCAGGAAACAGTACAGTATGGATAGATACAGTAGATAGACAAATAACACTTAATTTATCCCGTGAGGAAATGTCACAGCAGACTGCAGTTAACAGCTGAATCAAAAATTAAAACCACAACTGCTGAACCAGATATTGAAAATAAAAATTTAAATATAAAGTATTATAAATCAGAAACAGCATTAATCAGAAATATGGCGTGCAAGAAAGGTTGGAGTGCAATAAGAACTGTGCAAAATGGCAGTGTATAATAAATGCAGCAAATGTATGATATATTAGTGCAGATTGTAATGCAGCAGTGCGTTCACCTCTCACACAGAGGTGAGGTGTTGTACAGCTTCAATGAACATGATTCCCTCTAACGTTCTTTGTGACAGCGACCCTTATTAGCTCTTAAACACTGCAGGAGCTTAATGACCCTCAACATGATTTTTTCTTGTGTTTCACAATCTGAAGTGTTTCAGATATATTTCTTTTTTTAACAGTGGGGCCATCTATATGATTTAAACATACTGTTGAGCAGCAGATTAAAATAAGGGCAAACAATGAAAGAAGTGACACTGATTCTGTTACTTATTTCTTTGACATGAATGCTGAATCCAGGACATAGCCGGGGCCGGCACAAGCAACTCAGTGACACAAAATGGCTTCAAGAGCATCAAATCACTTCGTAGTCTTCACATTGTGATTAATTTCTATAATCTTGCTTAATGTTTTTACATGTACTGACACAGAAACAGGCCTTTCATTTCCCACTGCTGACAGCTTCCTCTGGATGACTTCCTCTCCCCAAATACTAATGAAGGCCTGGATATCTTTGTCCATCAAATGCTCTCCATATTACATATTCTAATATTGGTTGTCCTGGTTGATAGAGATGCAGTGGTAAAAATGTGTTGTTTGTTGTGTTTGTTGCAGTCATTCTTATTGGAATATGCCAGCATCTGGAACTTTTATCATTTAGCACCACCTCCTTAGCAGTGCCAAAATCTTACTCCAGGAACTCATCCCCAAAGTGGGCTGAGACCAGCGGAACCAACAGCAGAACTCGTCAAAAATTTAAACATTACCCTTCGTTCATGCGGTGGAAAAGGGTAATAACGTTGTATGTCTAACAAAAAATCAACATGGAGCTGGAAGAACAACAACACACAGAGTTCTCCAAAGTAATAATACCAGTCATTATAAACTCCTGCAGGCTGCAAATCTTCCACAGATGTGGGTGTACCTGGATGGTGAAGGTGCCCTTGGCAGCGTCAGACTGCAGGTGGATCTCCATGGGAGCTGTTTCACCTCCTGCTGTGATCAGTTTGTGACGCAGTTTTTCCAGAGCGTCACTACCATTAGAGATCAGCTCCCTGATGAACACCTGAGGGTATGAGGAGGAGGCAGGGAATCAGTCAGAAAAGAGCAGTTATAGTTAACAAACTTAAATGTCAGTCTAGCTATGTTGAACGTTCCTCACTCCGAAAACAAACCTTCTTACCTCTTTCTCTGAGTACAAGGACCTGGCAACAATGTCCAGCAGCTTTTTTGTTTCAGCCTGAAATTCATGTTTGGAGAAGCTACCTGGATAAATCAGAGGCAGAACAACATTCAGATTATCTTAAATCTAAGAAATGATTAGCTATGAGCCATAACGTTCAACAGTGGTTATGTCTCCAGCCGTTGCAGCACCTTGCACAGACTCTGTGTCACTGATGATGGTGTGCAGGGGCTCCTCCTCGGGCTCTTTCTCTGCCTCCTGGGTGCTGTAGTAAGACTGCTGGCAGAAGTTGAGGCAGGACCGCTGAGCGCTCCACACTTTGGGCGGAGTGCTCCACCGCTGCTGCTGTCCAACCTGCAAATCTGATGACAGGTATTTTTAGTGTCTTGCAGAGAGCTTATTAATCAGGGCCTGTA
The DNA here is from genome assembly GCF_021018895.1 of Seriola aureovittata. Lineage (NCBI taxonomy): Eukaryota > Metazoa > Chordata > Actinopteri > Carangiformes > Carangidae > Seriola > Seriola aureovittata. Next base: position 13,740,039 of record NC_079380.1, on the reverse strand, counting down.
TTTATCAAATGTCTGACAGTTACATTATAATCTTAAGAGCCAACTTAGGTGGAAAAAGGGTTCTTAACTGAAAGTGAAGAATAAAACCTATTTATCAGATGACTGGCTCTTATTTAAAGCAAAGTATAGGAAGAAACCTTTAGGAGCAGATCTCGAGTGATCACTTATTAATTACATGTATGTTAAGAGAAAAACAACTCATCAGAACCACACTGGCAAATGTAGACAAAAACAATGTATGGAAAGAGATTGCCAACAAAATCAAGATCAGCTTTGGCCATGTCATTGTCCAAAGTGCATTTAGAGATGACGACTTGCAAGAAATCAGCAGCTGTAGAGCTAATACTACTCTATCATAGCAGAATTTGGAATATGAAACATTTGTTCATTCTACAGCCGCAATGATTAGTTGCTTAATCTGTTTGTTGATCAACAGAATGTTAATCAGCAACTACTTTGATAATCAGTTCATCATTTTGAGTCATTTCATATGTGTATTTTTCTAGTTTGTTTTGTCTTCTATGACAGTAAACTGAATATGTTTGCATTTAGACTGTGTATGTGAAATTTTTTTCTTTACCATTTTTTTTTAAAGAAATGATCAATCAGTAAACCAAGATAATATTGAACAGATTAATCAATGAAAATGATTGTAAGTTTCTGCTCAAATCATTCCAAAACATGTCTAAGAAGGAGTTTGCTCATCAAATTAAGAGGCTTCTGGGTGTCTCTTAAATCAAAATTTGAGTATTTGAGTAAAAAGAAATTCGATTAAAAAAAAAAAAAGTATTCTTACATTTATGCACCAAAAGTTAAAGCAAATGACTTTTATTTTAACCCTTCACTTGGACAATCGATTCAGATTTTTTCAACTCTATCTTAATAGAACAAAAATAGCCCTAACGTAGACAATTCCCAAAGTTTTTGGTTAATTAGCACAAAACCCCTCACTGCTAAAACCTCATATCAGCTTTGGCTGTTAGAAAAGCTTGCATTTTTCTGCAGGTTTCTTTGGGTAGATGGTGGCATACATGCAAGTGCAGTGTTTCTGTCCCTTTTAAGACATTTTTAATACCACACAGAAAACAATTTAATACCTGTTTCATGGTCATACTTGCTAAATTTGCAAGGCATCAATGAAAACCAGTAGGGATGATAAGGCCTAGAGTTAACTATAAAGTGCACAAATTTATTAACATCAATATAAAAGTAATTGACTCTCAGCGGTGTGCAACAGTAATTCCTAATGATATCTGTCATTCATAATGACATCATTAATTAATCATTGATGACCTTGCTAATGAGGAGAAAACGATGTATGGATAAACAAATTAAATTAATTACGCTCCACATATAAATTTTACAGAAGGTCAGATGTCCAGAGGCACAGCAGTGGAGATTTTTCAGTGTTTACTAATATCACATACAAAACATATGACGATTAACATTGCTGCCTACAGCAAGTAATGTAGTAGAGCAGGCTAGAAAAGATATTCAAGACATCTCTTAATTAATCTTATGACTTTTTAATACATTTAATATCTCTTTTAATTCATAATACCTAGTACTTTAAGGCCTTTTTATAAGGAAATTAAAATCTGTTTTGTAAGATTAAAAGACCTCCAGATACCCTGAGGGAATGTTACTGTACAACCTATCTAACTTTACAAGAACCTCTCCTCCGTTATTAAACCACAGATGCGTCTATTTGGTCGATGAAATTAAAAACACCAGTTCAGTCCACAGTTTTCAATCTGATATAATCATGTAATAGCTGAGCATTTGCAGCAACTTATGGATGTAGCTGTAGCTGTTCTGTAGCTTCTAAGTGGGGTATCGGACTGACAAACCAGTTCACAGTATTAAACTAGGGCTGGTAAATTAAACAGTTTGCCACAGCAGAGTTTACCTGACTCTCATCTTATGCCTAGGCTAGGCTAACTTGGCTAAGGCTACCAGAGCCCCCTCCCACAGCTCACCTGCAGTCAAGGAGCGCGAGACAGTTCTGCTGCTCAGCCCTCGCGCACATGTCATTAGCCGTGAGCTGGTCCTCTGAGAGGAACCGAGTGCGAACCGAGCCAGGGCGAGACAACGGGACATGATGACAGACGAGGGGGCAGACAAGGATATGAGAGCAGGTCAACCGACCGAGGGACACACGCTGAACGAGATCGCACAGACAGGACCCCGTCCCTCTTGATGACGTCAGCAGGCGTTCCATCGCGCTGCCTGATGAGAAGTGGAAATTATTCTATCGATACACGATTTTCTTTCCTAAAATGCATTCAAGTGCACGATTTCATATTAATGACATATCAAAAACAGTAGTAGTCTTATCTGTATGTAAATTTATCCGTCGGTTATCCATCTTAATCCCTTCATAATTTAATTTTTTTAGCTGTAAATTTGCCCTTCAAGGTCAAACAGTGATCACATAACGTATCGTAAGATTAACAAATTTACATGTTTCAAATGATGTAACTAAGTTTTGTCATGTTGATGCTCATTAGAGCTAAAACACGTTTGCAATAATATGCAACTATTTTGATCATTTATGTCAGATTTCAAGCAAAATGCTTAAAAATTTGATGGTTCTAGCTTCTCAAACGTGAGGATTTAGCGCTTTCCCTTGTTTTGCATAATAGTAAACATTGAATTTGAGAAAATAAAAAGCAGTTGATTAATATCAATTACATTAATGCTGATCCCAACAAAGTTTTCTCCAAACAGAAAGATTAGAAGCAGAGTCTGTGGCACACAGGTTTATTTAACAATATGGTATATAAGTACGAAATGAGCCATTTGAACCATTTTGTACAGTGATTTCATTCTTATTTTTCTGCATATTTACAGTACTGTCTAGCTGCATGATTTACATTAGAGAACAGTTCATCATCAATTCAAGTTTAATGCAAGAGAGAAAATGATGCGCAAAACTCTCTGAATACAAATCAGCAGTCAAACAAGTTAATTTCCCACCACAGGCAAAAGAGTTTCAGTACTTAATGAGAATTTCTTTAGACTGAAGGAGAGAAAGCAATTTTTGAAACATCTGCAAGACAAATACTGGGCCCAGGCCAGTAAAAAGAACATTCTGGCACCTGTGAACATTAACAAGCTTCACTGCAGGTTTGTCTTACACCTGCATGTTGTGTTTGGGTGTGTGCAATAGTTCCTAGATCTATACAAATACGTTAATCTCCCATAGACTCTGCAAACAGGAAAGAAATTAAGGCTTTCCCAAAGGCAGTCCTTTTGAAAAATGGCATATTAGAATAAATTAGCCAGGAACAGAGAAACTGAGCAAGAGGTGAAACCTGGCAAAAAATTCCCAGACAAATAATTTTACAGTCTTCTCAACACAAATACGATATTAATTTGCAAAGGTACAAAATAAAAAAAAAAGAATAATAAAGTGAAATATTTTTTGTTTTGAGAAGTTTTGTTAAAAAAGTCAATACCAGAGCATAACAAATGAAAAACAAATTAAAACAACACAAAGACCAGGGCAAATTCTTGCATTGCTGGTCTGAACCAAAAATATATTCTTTGTGTCTTTGTTGTCTTCTTTTCAACAGCAATTATTAAATCACTCTGTGTTGGAAGAAAAAGCAGTCCCTTGGTTTAAGGAAAGTTCACAGTCTGTAGGCCTCATATGACTCATTTGTTTGTTTTTCTTTTAGCTTTTTACACCAGCAAGTACAAAAATTTCTCAGCTGAAAACAGAACAAGGCCTTTCTTCTGTCATGAAATGCTACAATCCTTCAACAAATTTCTCTAGCGTGTCTCCAGTCGTATCACCTGTCATACCCATGTCATTACTTAACCCCCCTCGGTTTGGTGTGTTAAGTTGTGGGAGCATGGCACTCTGCTCTGGTGTTCCCATGTGTCCCTGCTCCATGGAGCCAGACATGGGGCCTCCAAGGCTGGGGTGAGGAGAGCTGGAGTGGAGGGCGCCGTGCTGGGGTGAGGGCTGGGGCTGTATCCGTGGGGAGGGACTGGAATGCGGGGGCTGCTGTGAAGGAGGACGGGGCGACTGCACTGGGGCTGGGGAGCGTACTTGGTTTCCTAGGGTATTTGCCATTGTCTGGCCAGGTAAGTGAGCTCCTCCCTGGGCTTGGCCTTGGAGCATGTGGGGTTGTGGACTCATCGAGTTAGCCTGTGCTGGGGAGCCCATCTGCTGCTTCAACATCTGCTGTTGCTGTTGCTGCTGAAGCATGCGCTGCTGGAGGAGGTTCTGGGGCCCATCCATGCCCATTCCAGGTTGGCCCATTTGGGATGTGGGAGGGAGCTGGCCCATGGGC